>NC_060187.1:24844061-25069061 GCF_021184085.1 Oncorhynchus gorbuscha | reverse complement strand
AATTAACACTTTATTAGAGCTGATGCTGATACACTCTCAGTGTTAGGGAGGTAACACCTGTGGTGTTGCAGTAACCCGTTTTGGGGTGTTGTTTAAAACCTCTTAGATCTAAAGTCCGCTGTTTAGGGGAAATGCGTGGTTCTGGTACCACTTCTGACCGACAGTTTATAGTCGAACTGTGGACAATGTAGATTGAAATGCTTTGGATTGAGCGAGCTACATTGGCCGAGCTACATTGGCCCAGACTATACTTCTTTGCCTGTGTGAAGCTTGGCTCGTTGGTAGGATTTGAAATCTGAAACCACTTGAAGTTGGGATGTTCCTCCTACCAGACTGTTTTCCTCAGGGTAGCACATGCAGAGATTGATTTATATGCATGAATCTAAAATAATTAATACATTTGAAACAAAAAACACTTTTGTTTGTCATAGACATTTAACATTTACATTTAAGTCATTTAGCAGACGCTCTTATCCAGAGCGACATACAAATTGGTTCATAGACGGACAAGATTAACATAAGAGGAAAGGCGAGTTCCTAACGCGTTCAGGAAGCCAATAACATATGCTAAATATGTGACCAATAACATTTGATTTTGTTGCATTTAATGTCTATCAGTCCTGTAGCCTTCATCCAGTGAGTGCCTAAGTGAATAGTTTATAATTCAAATTGGATTATTTATGGCAATAGATTAGTTTTTTTTGACAATAACATATTTCAAGCCTATTTTTACCCCAACACAGTGTTCTAAAACTCCTGGTTTGCAGACCACATCAGTAGAACATATTATGCTGGTTTACAAAAACATAAAAATGTCAATGATTTTACTGAAATACAGTTCATATAAGGAAATCAGTTAATTAAAACAAATTAATTGGGCCATGGGTGGGCTTGGGAGGGCATAAGCCCACCCGCTGGGGAGCCAGGCCCAGCCCTTCAGGATATGTTTTTCCCCACAAAAGGGCTTTATTACAGACAGAAATACTCCTCAGTTTCATCAACTGTCCGGGTGACTAGTCTCAGATGATCCGCAGGTGAAGAAGTCAGATGTGGAGGTACTGGGCAGGTGTGGTTACACGTGATGTGCATGTGAGGCACGTTGGACGTACTGCCAAATTGCTCTGAAACAACATTGGAGGCAGTTTATGGTAGAGAAATTAACATGAAATTATCTGACAACAGCTCTGGTGGATATTCCTGCAGTCAGCACGCCAATTGCACAGTCCCTCAAAACTTGAGGAATCTGCAGGCATGGTGTTGTGTGACAAAACTGCACATTTTAGATCGGGCTTTTAGTGTTCCCAGCTAAAGGTGCACCTGTGCAATATTTTTTTATTTTTTTATTTCACCTTTATTTAACCAGGTTGGCAAGTTGAGAACAAGTTCTAATTTACAATTGCAACCTGGCCAAGATAAAGCAAAGCAGTTCGACACATACAACAACACAGAGTTACAAATGGAGTAAAACAAACATACAGTCAATAATACAGTAGAAAAATAAGTCTATATACAATGTGAGCAAGTGAGGTAAGGGAGGTAAAGGCAAAAAAAGGCCATGGTGGCGAAGTAAATACAATATAGCAAGTAAAACACTGGAATGGTTGATTTGCAGTGGAAGAATGTGCAAAGTAGAGATAGAAATAATAGGGTGCAAAGGAGCTAAATAAATAAATACAGTAGGGAAAGAGGTAGTTGTTTGGGCTAAATTATAGATGGGCTATGTACAGGTGCAGTAATCTGTGAGCTGCTCTGACAGCAGCTCTGACAGTTTCAGAGATTTTTGTAGTTCGTTCCAGTCATTGGCAGCAGAGAACTGGAAGGAGAGGCAGCCAAAAGAAGAATAGAGTTTTGGGGGTGACCAGAGGGATATACTTGCTGGAGCTACAGGTGGGTGCTGCTATGGTGACCAGCGAGCTGTGGTGGGTAGTATATGGGGCTTTGGTGACAAAACGGATGGCACTGTGATAGACTGCATCCAATTTATTGAGTAGGGTATGGGGGCCACAAAGTCACAATGTCACAAAATAATTTTTATAGAGCTGTTAACTTCCGAATAAACTCTTAACCTCCTTGGGGTTATGTGGGACGGTAGCTTCTGGGCCTGAGTAGCAGGCAGTTTACTTTGGGCATGCTTTTCATCCAAAATTCTGAATGTTGCCCCCTATCCCAAAAAAGGTAACTTCTTTGTGACAGGGGGGCAGTATTGAGTAGCTTGGATGAATAAGATGCACAGAGTAAACTGCCTGCTACTCAGTCCCAGATGCTAATATATGCATATTATAAGTAGTATTGGATAGGAAACAGTCTGAAGTTTCTAAAACTATTTGAATGATGTCTGTGAGTGTAACAGAACTCATATGGCAGGCAAAAACCTGAGAAAAAATCCAACCAGGAAGTGGGAAATCTGAGGTTTGTAGTTTTTCAACTCTTGGCCTATCGAATACACAGTGTCTATGGGGTCAATTGCACTTCCTAAGACTTCCACCTTGTTTGATGCTTCTACTGTGACGTGGGGTCGAATGAGAGGGAAAATGAGTCAGAGGTCTGCCAGAGAGCCACGAGCTGGCCAAGCGCGTTCACGTGAGAGTTAGCTTGAGTTCCATTGCATTTCTGAAGACAAATGAATTCTCCAGAAACTTCAAAGTGTTTTCTATCTATAATACCAATAATAATATGCATATATTCGTAACTGGGCCTGAGTAGCAGACAGTTTACTCTGTGCACCTTAGTCATCTAAACTACTTAATACTGCCCCCAGCCATTACAAGTTAAGCATCGTTCATCATGTCACCAGCATAAGACCCTCAATATTTATTGGAAAGCTGCATCAACCTGAACACTTTCACCTATTGGAGGCTCCTCAGAGGAGGAAGGGGAGGACCATCCTTCTCAGTGAATTTCATAAAAATAAAAATTGTAATACATTTAAAAGTTTTCCTTTTTTAGATACAACTATGCTAAATATAATCATGTCAGCAAATACCTGATTTAAAACAGACAATTTTGCAAATAAGGTCTACGGTAGCCTCAGAAGCACTTTGTAGGGTTAGAACCATGGTGTAACCGGAGGGAAAGGGGGATACCTAGTCAACTGAATGCCTTCAAATGAATGCCTTCAACTGAAATGTGTCTTCCGCATTTAACCCAACCCCTCTGAATCAGAGCGGTGCGGGGGGCTGCCTTTATCGACATCCACGTCTTCGGCACCCGAGGAACAATGGGTTAACTGCCTTGCTCAGGGGCAGTTCAACAGGTTTTTACCTTGTCAACTCGGGGATTCGATCCAGCAACCTTTCAGTTCCAGGCCCAATGTTCTAAGGACAGCTACCTTCCGTCCTCCTCTGGGTACTTTTACTTCAATACAAAACCTAGCAGGCTTATGGTCCTCATCCCCTTTCAAAGAGTTACACAATAATTATAGTTGACTCAACGAGAGAGAAATACAATAGTTGAACAGTTTTGAACAAATTAATTTCTTCCAAAATGAAGGAGAAGCAAAATAGAAATAAAGAGAGATTTTTTTTAAATTACTTTCAGTTTGACTTAATGCAGCTAGCAAGTTTAGCCAACTGAAATGCCCTGCTCAAACAGAGGGATGCTATGTTAGCTAGCTGGCTATGACTTTCCAACACAACACTGGAATTCTTCCAAGTCAAGGTAAGCTTTTGGTTTTACTCATTTATTGCAACCGGGGCCTGTCGGTGTAACTGCTGTGGGTGCAAATATAACACATAGACAAATGCATAAGATATATAAAATAGCTGAACACTAAAAACAGACTACATGAAGGGAAGGTGACACAGGTGCTAGGATAGCTGGACATACCAAGGCCAGAGGGATATACAAAGGAGGGGGTCAGTCAAATGACTAACTGATGACCAATAGACATAGTTAGCATATTTTTAGGACGTAGAGATGCAGGAATGACAGAGAAGACACATAGTCTGTTGCTCTGAGATAAAGACACACATACATAGGAACATATTGAGCTAAGTGCAGAGCCAAAGCATAGGGCTGTAAAATAGAGGAATGTATAGTATTTTCAGTATAGCTGGACACGCTAGAAACTGAGGAGACACATAGTCTGCTGATCCTAGATAATACACAAACAAAAGAATGCATTTAGTTAAGTGCAGGAACAAAGCAAGGGTCTTGTCATCATTATAATCTGACGGAAAGCAGGTATGGGCGTTATTGAGCTGAACAAGCAGGATGCACGGATTGGAATGTAAACTAATTTTGCATGTGGGATGGGCTCATATGCAATATGTGGATAAATACTGGAGCCAGGGCTCTGGAAAAGGTGTGTGTTCCGCGGAGTGCTCCGGCTTGTTATACTCTTGTATTAAGTCTATAATTGAATTCAAAGTTCTTCATTGTGTCATATTTGAACCGATTTTCTACTACACTGCTTACTGACTGTACACTAACGTTACTGCAAGATTGTAGTGGGTTAACTAACGCATTCGTTCAATTAGCTATGCTGACTATGGCGTTACTTTAGCTAATATTGTGAGAATGATGTAGGCTGTGTGCAGCAGTTTGGTTTGGAAAGTTTTTTTCGCCTGGTCACATACAGCTGATGTGTTGCGCATTGAAGTCCACAAGCAAAGGGAAGAGGTGAGAGGAGAAGAGTGCATATATTCGAGAAGAAATACAATGTGGCTGCTATGAAAATGAACTGCGTTTAAGTGTGAACAGGGGTGTATTCATTCCAGACAATTCTGTTGAAAAACGTTTCTTAAACGGAAGCAAACGTAACAAAACCGGGATGAACATATCTGAATTTGTCCAATAGAAACTCTCGTTTGCAACTGTTGGACTAATGATTACACCCTATATCAGCTAGATGCAGGCAAGAGTGTGCAAGGCGGTAATGTCATTGTCTGTCCATGTGTCACTGCCTGTCACCTCAAATGTTTTCTCTCAACCTGTGTTCACCTACATTGTAAACTTTCATTCATAGGCTAGGTTGGAGCAACCTCATGATGGGAATAGGGAAAGTTTGAGTATCAAGTAGCCTAAACCTATCGCTGTTATATTGAACTGGGTGAATGGAATATGAATGAGATTCATCCAATAATAATAGAAATAAGGCCATTCTCATGGGAAAAAATGTTGTCCTCCCTCATCTTAAACGGCACTGACGCCACTGCTTTCACCACCCTGTAATTTATTTAATCTGTAGCCTTATATACTGCATGGTTTCCAGAGTTATAGTGGGAAGACCACACACCATATCATTGCGTTTCTGCCACCATTTTTTGCATAATTAATTTTACAGACACAAAAACATCCCACCATGTCGAACGAACAAATGATCTATCGCCATTTATCAAACTGTACCGAAACTTCCTGTTTCCATCATAGCTGTCGTGATTTCATTTTAATACAGTAGGACATTACTCGCATAAAAACTATGGATGGAAACGTGGTTTGTGGTACCAAATCTTTAATCTTTTGTTCTTCAGTACCTCTTCATTTAAGGTGCTGCATACAGACGTATCACAGTGTCCATGGACGGGGTCCATGCTACATATTGCTACAGACAGGAAGAATAGAGCTGTTTTTGTTTGACGTTCCCTCTGGCAGAAACCTCCTCAGGTGTCTCCAGTCCTGACTGAGCCAACCTGTCCCCAGTGTTTGTCCCACTGTATCATTAGCCAGCGACTCAGCTCTCTGCTCCAAATGTCATATATCCACAGTAATGAACTGCTAGAGAGAATAGAGTAGAGTACCTGCTATTCCCAAACTTCCCTGCTGAACAACTCCCATTAATCCAAATGCTCTGACTTTGCTGCTCCGGTACCTCTCCTCATTAGCCTTGGCAGGTATCAGGATGCACATAATTGGGAGGTGCCCCATGTCAGGCAGTTGTATATACCAGAGAAGGAGAAAGAAAGAGAGCGAGAGAGAGCCATGAGGAAATTACGAAATACCCTGGAGAAAGGTGACTAGGGCTCAGATTACTACAGGGGTGCAAGGGGCAAGCATCAAGCTGTCATTCTGTTTGTCAAACCGTGTCAACTCCTTTCAGCGCACTGTGCCAATAAAAAGTCCCTAAAACTATATATGAAAATTTGGAGGGGGGGACAAACAAGGCGTTTGTGGATTCCAATAACCCTCAGAGGCTCTGTGAGTCGCCCACTATACCCGCTTATCCAATGTTTACCTCACAGAGAAGCATTGTTATAAAAAACAAATAATTACGTATCCTGCACGTTGAACTTCATTGCCAGTCCCTCCAGTGGGGAAAAGTGAGGCTCTACTGTCAAACTATTTTTTCCACTGATGTTCATTGTCTTGGGTTAGAGTATGTCCTTGGTTAATATTACAGCACTGTAACAGAACGCCTTTCCTTCCTGGCTTTGTCACAATTAAGACAATCTCATCCTAGCTCCTCATGAATCTGAGCACTTGGCACACTTCATGGCGAGGCATGCCTGAGAGCCCGATTTGCAGAAATGCTTTCACAAATAGATGCACATACAAGCCATAACAATGCTATGGTACCTCATTCTCTACATGTTGCCCCTGCATTAGTTTCCATGTTAAATTGAACGGGGGGTGTCCACCTTAACTGCATCTTGCCCTGGAGTGACATTGGAGACACGTGGCATGGAGGGGCATGGAGCGGAGCGGCATGGTGTGGGGCAGTGCAGAGTGGGCAGGTGCGGTTGGGCGAGAGTGCTTTAATAATTGCCTGGGCAACATGGCCAAGCCCTGGTGGTTGTGTGCTGCGACTCTGAAGAAGACGCTCAGAATGTGCCACTGCATCATAGATTGAGGTTGGGAACCTAGGAGCACGTCTGGGCCATTTTTCAAATGTGCATTTCTTGTCCCAGAAGGAAGAAGTGGTTTTCACCTATCATAAGCAATTGGAATAGATACAGGCACTAATATACTTCTTCAGTAGGTTGAAAAAGAGGGCTCACTGTGATGTTTTTCCTGGAGCACTGTATTTCTCCTTCCTGTTTTCACTGATAGAAGAATGAGGAGAGATCTGAGAGGAATGCGCTTACTGACCCATTCAATACTGCAACAGCCATGCAATTACTCTCCGTATGCTCTGACACCACTTTGAATGTGGTATACAAGATGGCAATGCAACAACACAGTATTTACAACAGCATGGTGTTTTTAGGAGATTGAATGGGGTCCTTACTGTAACAGACAAACACTGTAGAGATTTCCACAAGGAAATAACACAAAAGCAGTTACCCCATTTGAAAATATTAATCTGAATTATATATGAATATTGAAATATAGAAATAAATATGAACTATAACAGTAAATCCAAATGGCACCAAAATAAGTAGTGCCTGGACCTGTATGTTCTTACAACTTCACACCCTTATTGTGGATATGAGTTTTCCATCCTGTTCTCTTTCAATAAAAGGCACCAATCATTGTTAGTTATTGGAGAGCGAATGGAAAGGACATTCCTTTGAAATGCCACTCCTAAATGGTCCCGTGTCAAATGAGGTAAGGGACATATATTCAGAATCCCCCTCATCTCTACTTCCTTATCAAATGCATCTCATGCAGCCTATTTCAGAGCTATGCAAAAATCTGATGATTTAGAGAAAAGCCTTGCCTTTTCTAACCCAGCAGAAATGTCATGCTTGATTGAAACTTGGAGGAGTTGCAGAGTCGAGTCAAGTGAGAGGCGCATTCATTTGCATTTGGCCGACCAAATCACTATTTTTATAGGCCCCCTTTTCACAATTACACTCTCAGGATGTTAATGTTACTTTCAGACAGAATTACCTCTTTATGTGCTCTGATGCTTGTACTCCATTAATTTTGTTTTATTGCCACTAAATTAGTTTCACTCAGCCCCTCTGGCAGAGAAACCTAATGCGCATAAATATAATTTATGCACCTAAACATTTGTACTCAAAATATTCAGCTCAAGTACACTGTAGGTAGGCCGTGGGAATGTCAATTCCCTTCCCAACTCTTTGACTTCCACTCTGTTCTGACTGTGTAGGAAATGAATAGACTTATGGAGTTATTCTGGTAAAGTCATTCACCACAGGAATACCTTGTCTCTAACCTCATAGATAAAAGTTTCTAAGGGAACATTTTCTCAGAGAATTGTGCCTCGTTGTAATAATGTCACCTTCAGACCACCAAATTCGGAAGTCTGTGCTATTTCACTTTCATGCATGAACATTATGTTTTAGTGCTACTATTAAGGCTATATGAGTTCAGATATTACTGTTTTAGCGGTGGGCGGGGGAAACTAGGTGTCACATTGGGAATTGCACTTGATTGCAGTTGTGTGGTGAACTATGAAGATCATTTGGAGAAGGATGCAGAGATTACACCATGGGGAGCTCTACAGTACCTAGCTGAGGAATAAACATCCACTAAACAATAAAACAACAATTATGAAACATTTCAGGAATAATGAGGTCTTTATGAAAATCTATGTTGAGTCTTGCCTTGTCGACTGAATGACATTAGTTGGACCATGAATATAAATATGTGGTACACTCAATAGATTTGTTTTGTACTGCTTCAGAGGGAGAGCCATTACAGCAAATAAAGTAATATCAGCATGAGATAGTTCTACACAAGGATGCACTAAAGAACCTGAGATGTTTTGGTGGATACTGGGTATTAAGGCTTTTACTCCAGCCCTGATCTAACACACCTTATTTGGCTAATCAAGGTCCTGATGAGCAGCTGATTTGTAAGGCAGATTTGTTAAAGCAGGAGAGCACAGTAGCTCTCTGGCAGGAGGGTTGACCACCCCTGTTGTTTTCTATTTACTATTGTCCTCCTGTTTCACTCCTTGTGTCTGAGCTGTTCAGAGGATGCTGTGGAATGTTTGAGTCTCATTGCCTCCAGTTGTCATTCTGGGTGATGAAGCTAAAGCTGAGCTAGGGTTGGGAGATTTAAACCAGAATGTAAACATTTGTCTCCCATCAGGCCTGCTGTCGAGACAACCCTAAGCTTTTTCACTCCGAGGCCTCTCAGGTGAAATTCCTTTATTCCAGGACCCAGAGTAAGACATAAAACTCTATAGATTACAAGAGACTGGCAGCTAGTGAGAGAAACACCTGAGATAATGAGCTTTGATACGCTGCCTGTCTCTCTTCCTCCAGCAGCCATCCATCAATGGAAATGTTAGAGACAGAGAGGGCCAAAGCTGGGTTATTCTCCTCCTGTCACTGGAAACTAGATTCCACACACGTGCCTGACCTTTGGTGAAGCAATTTTCTACCCATGTAGTATAGCCTACTGCTGGTGTCCTGCCGACTACGCCAGCTGCTGGGATGAGCGATGGGATTTTATTAGGGATGGCAACGTCTTGTTACTGACCAAACATAACTTATACCTGCACCCACCTACATCCCACTGGGAACACCATGTAATTTCAACATGGGTAATTAGGTAATATTTAGTTGCGATATTGTACAATGAGATTACAACCTATATTCAACCAAAAAAAGCTTCTCCCAAGTGGGTGTGACACATAGTCCCATTGCCTGCTGTACTGCTGCTTGGATTCCACCTGGCAATCTGTTCACCGTTCGCCCTGGCCTGTCTCCCAATGCCTGGTAGAGGTACCTCCACCACACTCACCCCTCTCTCCTGAGCTTTTGCTCGCCTCCAGCACTCAGACACTGTTGGGGGAGTGACTCTGAATTTACAATGGCTAGCCCCAAGTCGTTATATATATATTTTTTTCTTGGGAATTTTGCTATTTGCCTCATGACTACTGCATACTTTGTTGACTACAAAGTTTCTTTACCCAACCGTTGGACATACTATGTTTGATCCCACACTTGGGTCTTTGACACTCTATTGGTTACACAGACTTTTGGCCTCCCATCCTATTCCAACCACCTCTCGCCGGCTTTGTATTCATGTTACCTGATGAAATTGCTGTACAATATGATCTTGTTGCCATCTGATGCACATTCAAATGTCATAAATCAGCACTGCAGAGCTCTCCCTGTAGTATGCCGTGCCTTGATTGTACTACTGTTGATCATATCTGGAAATGTGCATGAACACCCTTGCCCACCTACTGTTGTTAGCCCCAATTCTATTTGTGCTCTGATATCTGCTTCACTGATTTCTGCTCTCCTAAAATCCTGGATTTTCTGCACGTTAACACTAGAAGCTTATTACCTAAAATGTATCATTTGAAAGTGTGGGTTCACAACTCCAATTCAGATGTGTTGGTCATTACTGAGACATGATTAAGGATGAGTGTTTTGAATACTGATGTTAACCTTTCTGGTTTTCATTTTTTTTAGCAAGACAGATCCTTCAAAGGTGGGGGAGTGGCAATCTTTATCAAGGATCACCTTCAGTGCTTGGTTATCTCCATCAACTCTGTCCCCAAACAATTTGATTTGCTGGTTTAAAGCTTTAAACTTACAAATAGCTCTTTCCCTAATTGGAGGGAGTTGAAATACTGTGTTGCCCAGCAACAACCCCAAAAAATCACTGCTCTAGAGAAGATCTGCATGGAGCAATGGGCCAAAATACCAGCAACAGTGTGTGAAAACCTGGTGAAGATTTACAGAAAATGGTTGACCTCTGTCATTGCCAACAAAGGGTATTTAACAAAGTATTGAGATAAACGTTACATGGCCCCATTCAAAATACCAGCAACAGTGTGTGAAAACCTGGTGAAAACCTGGTGAAGACAGAAAACGTTTGACCTCTGTCATTGCCAACAAACTTTTGTTATTGACCAAATACTTATTTTCCACCATAATTTGCAAATAAATTCATAAAAAATCCTACAATGTGATTTTCTGGATTTTTTTTCTCATTTTGTCTGTCATAGTTGAAGTGTACCTATGATGAAAATTACAGGCCTCTCTCATCTTTTTAAGTAGGAGAACTTGCACAATTGGTGACTGACTAAATACTTTTTTGCCCCACTGTATATATTTATATATACAAGCATAAATATATAAGAAACCATAAATACATCTGTGTCTGAGGTTTTTAATATAATATATATATATATATATATATATATATCAGTGACAAAAACATTGATATTGATGGATACAATGTTTTTTTGTTTCGATTGCAGATCTAAGGGTGGTGGTGTTGCTATATACATAAAATACAAGTTTTTGGAAACCATTCTGACTTATGTTACAAAACCCCTGCAATTTCAATATCTGTCTTTAAATATAAATATGACTCACAGGTGGTAACTGAGAACCTCTATTCTGAACTATTTTAATGAACATTTTCATGATGCAGACACATTATTTGATAGAGTTAAATTTATGTTAAAAAATCCCCTGCCCCTGAAAACCCCACCGACTACAATTAGCTGCAAACATCATTGCTCCCCCTTTAACATACATCTTTAACCTCACCCTAGAATGTAATGAAACCCCCAGGTTGTAGAAATCAGCATTTGTCCTTCCTCTTTTGAATGGAGCTGATCCCACTCTACTTAATAATTATCGGCCAATATCTAAATCATCTGTTCTGGCAAAGGTATTTGAGTCCCTAGTCAATAGGCAGCTTAAGGTTAACCTCCAGGAAAAAAAACATTTTGAATGGTATACAATCAGGTTTCAGGTCCCTCACAACTTTGAGGGTGTGATATTCACTGTGCCCAGGATAAGAAGCTGCATCTGTATCTGTTATCATAGACTTGTCAAAGGTTTTTAACATTGTAGACCATTCTCTTGGTGCAGAGATTAAAGTGTATTGGGATTACTGGTCATACTCTGGAGTGGTTTGTGAACTACCTGTTTTCATGACTTTGGCCTGGGGGGTTGGTTTATGGCAATCATAAATACCTAATTTCTTTTGGGAAATGAACTATATTCTGGTAATCCAAACAATTGAGCATATGCAGTGGTACTTAATGAATATGATGTCAGTTCGGTTGTCATCTGAGATATTCACATCTATGATAAGATGACATAAACTCTACAGTGAAAATGTCATGTTTTGTCATTTATTATCTTGTCTTGTCCCTGTGCTTCCCATTCTATTCGTTTCCCTCTGCTGGTCTTATTAGGTTCTTTCCCTCTTTCTATCCCTCTCTCTCCCCCTCCCTCTCTCACTCTCTCGCTCTCTCTTCTCTCTATCGTTCCGTTCCTGCTCCCAGCTGTTCCTATTCCCCTAATCAATCATTTAGTCTTCCCACACCTGTTCCCGATCCTTTCCCCTGATTAGAGTCCCTATTTCTTCCTTTGTGTTCCGTTCCTGTCCTGTCGGTTCCTTGTCTAGAATTCACCGTGCTGTGTTTGTGTATCGCCCTGTCGTGTCGTGTTTTCCTCAGATGCTGCGTGGTGAGCAGGTGTCTGAGTCTGTCTGGTTCAAGTGCCTTCCCGAGGCAACCTGCTGTTCACCTGCTGTTCAAGATCGAGTCTCCAGTTTGTCCTCGTCATTTCGAGTGAAAGTTGTGTTTTTTGTTTGTATTTACTTTACTGGATTAAAGACTCTGTTTTCGCCAAGTCGCTTTTGGGTCCTCTTTCACCTGCATGACAGAAGGAACCGACCAAGGAATGGACCCAGCGACTTCAGACGCTCGTTACACTGCCGTCGAGATCCAAGGAGCCATGCTCGGCAGACACGAGCAGTAATTGTCTGCTGCTCGCCATGCTGTGGAGCACCTGGCCGCTCAGGTTTCCGACCTCTCTGGACAGTTCCAGAGTCTACGTCTCGTGCCACCTGTTACTTCCTGGCCTGCCGAGCCTCCAGAACCTAGGGTTAATAACCCACCTTGCTACTCCGGGCAGCCCACTGAGTGCCGCTCCTTTCTCACGCAGTGTGAGATTGTGTTCTCTCTCCAACCCAACACATACTCTAGAGAGAGAGCTCGGGTTGCTTACGTCATTTCACTCCTTACTGGCCGGGCTCGAGAATGGGGCACAGCTATCTGGGAGGCAAGGGCTGATTGCTCTAACAGGTTCCAGAACTTTAAAGAGGAGATGATTCGGGTTTTTGACCGTTCAGTTTTTGGTAGGGAGGCTTCTAGGGCCCTGGCTTCCTTATGCCAAGGTGAACGGTCCATAACGGATTATTCTATTGAGTTTCGCACTCTTGCTGCCTCTAGTGAGTGGAACGAGCCGGCGCTGCTCGCTCGTTTTCTGGAGGGACTCCACGCAGTGGTTAAGGATGAGATTCTCTCCCGGGAGGTTCCTTCAGATGTGGACTCTTTGATTGCTCTCGCCATCCGCATAGAACGACGGGTAGATCTTCGTCACCGGGCTCGTGGAAGAGAGCTCGCATCAACGGTGTTTCCCTGCTCCGCATCGCAACCATCTCCCTCCTCTGGCTCAGAGTCTGAGCCCATGCAGCTGGGAGGGATTCGCATCTCGACTAAGGAGAGGGAACGGAGGATCACCAACCGCCTGTGCCTCTATTGCGGAGTTGCTGGACATTTTGTTAATTCATGTCCAGTAAAAGCCAGAGCTCATCTGTAAGCGGAGGGCTACAGGTGAGCGCAACTACTCAAGTCTCTCCATCAAAATCCTGTACTACTTTGTCGGTCCATCTACGCTGGACCGGTTCGGGTGCTACATGTAGTGCCTTGATAGACTCTGGGGCTGAGGGTTGTTTCATGGACGAAGCATGGGTTCGGAAACATGACATTCCTTTCAGAGAGTTAGAGAAGCCTACGCCCATGTTCGCCTTAGATGGTAGTCATCTTCCCAGTATCAGATTTGAGACACTACCTTTAACCCTCACAGTATCTGGTAACCACAGTGAGACTATTTCTTTTTGATTTTTCGTTCACCGTTTACACCTGTTGTTTTGGGTCATCCCTGGCTAGTATGTCATAATCCTTCTATTAATTGGTCTAGTAATTCTATCCTATCCTGGAACGTTTCTTGTCATGTGAAGTGTTTAATGTCTGCCATCCCTCCCGTTTCTTCTGTCCCTACTTCTCAGGAGGAACCTGGCGATTTGACAGGAGTGCCGGAGGAATATCATGATCTGCGCACGGTCTTCAGTCGGTCCCGAGCCAACTCCCTTCCTCCTCACCGGTCGTATGATTGTAGTATTGATCTCCTTCCGGGGACCACTCCTCCTCGGGGTAGACTATACTCTCTGTCGGCTCCCGAACGTAAGGCTCTCGAGGATTATTTGTCTGTGTCTCTTGACGCCGGTACCATAGTGCCTTCTTCCTCTCCGGCCGGGGCGGGGTTCTTTTTGTTAAGAAGAAGGACGGTACTCTGCGCCCCTGCGTGGATTATCGAGGGCTGAATGACATAACGGTTAAGAATCGTTATCCGCTTCCCCTTATGTCATCAGCCTTCGAGATTCTGCAGGGAGCCAGGTGCTTTACTAAGTTGGACCTTCGTAACGCTTACCATCTCGTGCGCATCAGAGAGGGGGACGAGTGGAGAACGGCGTTTAACACTCCGTTAGGGCATTTTGAGTACCGGGTTCTGCCGTTTGGTCTCGCCAATGCGCCAGCTGTTTTTCAGGCATTAGTTAATGATGTTCTGAGAGACATGCTGAACATCTTTGTTTTTGTCTATCTTGACGATATCCTGATTTTTTCTCCGTCACTCGAGATTCATGTTCAGCACGTTCGACGTGTTCTACAGCGCCTTTTAGAGAATTGTCTCTACGTAAAGTCTGAGAAGTGCTCTTTTCATGTCTCCTCCGTTACTTTTCTCGGTTCCGTTATTTCCGCTGAAGGCATTCAGATGGATTCCGCTAAGGTCCAAGCTGTCAGTGATTGGCCCGTTCCAAGGTCACGTGTCGAGTTGCAGCGCTTTTTAGGTTTCGCTAATTTCTATCGGCGTTTCATTCGTAATTTCGGTCAAGTTGCTGCCCCTCTCACAGCTCTTACTTCTGTCAAGACGTGTTTTAAGTGGTCCGGTTCCGCCCAGGAGCTTTTGATCTTCTAAAAGAACGTTTTACGTCCGCTCCTATCCTCGTTACTCCTGACGTCACTAGACAATTCATTGTCGAGGTTGACGCTTCAGAGGTAGGCGTGGGAGCCATTCTATCCCAGCGCTTCCAGTCTGACGATAAGGTTCATCCTTGCGCTTATTTTTCTCATCGCCTGTCGCCATCTGAGCGCAACTATGATGTGGGTAACCGTGAACTGCTCGCCATCCGCTTAGCCCTAGGCGAATGGCGACAGTGGTTGGAGGGGGCGACTGTTCCTTTTGTCGTTTGGACAGACCATAAGAACCTTGAGTACATCCGTTCTGCCAAACGACTTAATGCCCGTCAAGCTCGTTGGGCGTTGTTTTTCGCTCGTTTCGAGTTTGTGATTTCTTACCGTCCGGGTAGCAAGAACACCAAGCCTGATGCCTTATCCCGTCTGTTTAGTTCTTCTGTGGCTTCTACTGATCCCGAGGGGATTCTTCCTTATGGGCGTGTTGTCGGGTTAACAGTCTGGGGAATTGAAAGACAGGTTAAGCAAGCACTCACGCACACTGCGTCGCCGCGCGCTTGTCCTAGTAACCTCCTTTTCGTTCCTGTTTCCACTCGTCTGGCTGTTCTTCAGTGGGCTCACTCTGCCAAGTTAGCTGGTCATCCCGGTGTTCGAGGCACTCTTGCGTCTATTCGCCAGCGCTTTTGGTGGCCGACTCAGGAGCGTGACACGCGCCGTTTCGTGGCTGCTTGTTCGGACTGCGCGCAGACTAAGTCGGGTAACTCTCCTCCTGCCGGTCGTCTCAGACCGCTCCCCATTCCTTCTCGACCATGGTCTCACATCGCCCTAGACTTCATTACCGGTCTGCCTTTGTCTGCGGGGAAGACTGTGATTCTTACGGTTGTCGATAGGTTCTCTAAGGCGGCACATTTCATTCCCCTCGCTAAACTTCCTTCCGCTAAGGAGACGGCACAAATCATTATCGAGAATGTATTCAGAATTCATGGCCTCCCGTTAGACGCCGTTTCAGACAGAGGCCCGCAATTCACGTCACAGTTTTGGAGGGAGTTCTGTCGTTTGATTGGTGCGTCCGTCAGTCTCTCTTCCGGGTTTCATCCCCAGTCTAACGGTCAAGCAGAGAGGGCCAATCAGACGATTGGTCGCATACTACGCAGCCTTTCTTTCAGAAACCCTGCGTCTTGGGCAGAACAGCTCCCCTGGGCAGAATACGCTCACAATTCGCTTCCTTCGTCTGCTACCGGGTTATCTCCGTTTCAGAGTAGTCTAGGTTACCAGCCTCCTCTGTTCTCATCCCAGCTTGCCGAGTCCAGCGTTCCCTCCGCTCAAGCGTTTGTCCAACGTTGTGAGCGCACCTGGAGGAGGGTGAGGTCTGCACTTTGCCGTTACAGGGCACAGACTGTGAGAGCCGCCAATAAACGCAGGATTAAGAGTCCAAGGTATTGTTGCGGCCAGAGAGTGTGGCTTTCCACTCGCAACCTTCCTCTTACGACAGCTTCTCGTAAGTTGACTCCGCGGTTCATTGGTCCGTTCCGTGTCTCCCAGGTCGTCAATCCTGTCGCTGTGCGACTGCTTCTTCCGCGACATCTTCGTCGCGTCCATCCTGTCTTCCATGTCTCCTGTGTCAAGCCCTTTCTTCGCACCCCGTTCGTCTTCCCTCCCCCTCCCGTCCTTGTCGAGAGCGCACCTATTTACAAGGTACATAAGATCATGGACATGCGTTCTCGGGGACGGGGTCACCAATACTTAGTGGATTGGGAGGGTTACGGTCCTGAGGAGAGGAGTTGGGTTCCGTCTCGGGACGTGCTGGACCGTTCACTCATTGATGATTTCCTCCGTTGCCGCCAGGATTCCTCCTCGAGTGCGCCAGGAGGCGCTCGGTGAGTGGGGGGTACTGTCATGTTTTGTCATTTATTATCTTGTCTTGTCCCTGTGCTTCCCATTCTATTCGTTTCCCTCTGCTGGTCTTATTAGGTTCTTTCCCTCTTTCTATCCCTCTCTCTCCCCCTCCCTCTCTCACTCTCTCGCTCTCTCTTCTCTCTATCGTTCCGTTCCTGCTCCCAGCTGTTCCTATTCCCCTAATCAATCATTTAGTCTTCCCACACCTGTTCCCGATCCTTTCCCCTGATTAGAGTCCCTATTTCTTCCTTTGTGTTCCGTTCCTGTCCTGTCGGTTCCTTGTCTAGAATTCACCGTGCTGTGTTTGTGTATCGCCCTGTCGTGTCGTGTTTTCCTCAGATGCTGCGTGGTGAGCAGGTGTCTGAGTCTGTCTGGTTCAAGTGCCTTCCCGAGGCAACCTGCTGTTCACCTGCTGTTCAAGATCGAGTCTCCAGTTTGTCCTCGTCATTTCGAGTGAAAGTTGTGTTTTTTGTTTGTATTTACTTTACTGGATTAAAGACTCTGTTTTCGCCAAGTCGCTTTTGGGTCCTCTTTCACCTGCATGACAGAAAATCTACACATCAGAGTTATTTTTTATTATTATATTATTATTATATTATTATTATTATTATTATTATTATTATTATGTGTGAGTGAGCAAATGATGGAGTAAGTGTTTGTGTGTGTTTGAGTGACAGTGTGTGAGTGTGCAGGGCAAATACTGAAATAAAAGGTCAATAAAGATACAAGGTAAATTTGGTCCATGTAGCTATTTTGTTAGCTATTTATCAGTCATATTGCTTTGGGGATAGAAGCTATCCATGAGCCTGTTGGTGGCAGACTTGATGCATCGGTACCTCTTGCCGTGCAGCAGCAGAGAAAATAGTCGATTTTCCGGCCTTCCTTTCCCACCACCTGATATAGTGGTCCTGGTGGCAGGCTGGTACCTCAAGGAATACTCTGTCTAATAAAATGATCATTCTTGATTAAGGATTAGCCCCTTTTTTCCCCAATTGTCACCTAAAATAACATAACCAAATCTAACTACCTGTAGCTCAGGTCCTGAAGCAAGGACATGCATATTCTTAGTAACATTTGAAAGGAAACACTTTGAAGTTCATGGAAATGCGAAAGTAATATAACACAATAGATCTGGTCAAATATAATACAAAGAAAAAAACAACTGTTCTTTTGTATTTTTTTGTACCATCTTTGAAATGCAAGAGAAAGGCATAAATGTATTATTCCAGCCCAGGTACTTTATTGTGTATAAGTTTTAGACTGATCCAATTAACCATTGCATTTCTGTTCAAAATGTTGTATCAAGACTGCCCAAATGTGCCTAATTTGTTTATTAATAACTTTTCATGTTCAAAATTGTACACACTCCTCAAACAATAGCATGGTATTATTTCACTGTAATAGCTACTGTAAATTGGACAGTGCATTTAGATTAACAAGAATGTAAGCTTTCTGCCAATATCCGATATGTCTATGTCCTGGGATTTATTGCTTTTTATTACTTACAACCTCGTGCTAATTGCATTAGCCTACGTTAGCAAAACCGTCCTGTGGAAGGGACACTGATGCCGAAGAAGTTTTAATAGTCGTTAGTTCTGGAACTGCAAAAACCCAGTCACTGGCAAATGACTTCAATGCCACAAAAAATCACATTCACGGTTTTACTTACTAGGCTAAATAGCTGTATCATTAGGTAGTTGACCTCTTTGAACCACCCCTCCTGGATCGGGGATAATTGTCATCAGCAACGCTGAATAGCATAGCACAACAGTCAAATAATATTATTAGAAAATATTCATATTCATGAAATCACAAGTGCAATATAGGAAAACACAGCTTAACCTTTTGTTAATCACCCTGTCATCTCAGATTTTGAAATGATGCTTTACAGCGAAAGCAATCCAAGCATTTGTGTAAGTTTATCGATAGCCTAGCATAACATTATGTACACTTAGCATCAGGAAGCTTGGTCACGAAAATCAGAAAAGCAATCAAATGAACCATTTACTTTTGATGATCTTCGAATGTTTTCACTCACGAGACTCCCAGTTACACAGCAAATGTTCCTTTTGATCCATAAAGATGATTTTATACCCAAAATACCGACATTTGTTTGTCGCGTTATGTTCAGAAATCCACAGGGAAGAGCGGTCACGATAACACAGACGGAAATTCAAAATAGTCTTCATAATGTTCACAGAAACATGCCAAACGTTTTTTACAATCATTCCTCAGGTAGTTTTTAAAATGTATATTTGATAATATATCAACCGAGTGTGTAGCTTTTTCCATAACAGCGGGAGGAACAATGGCCGTTTTACTCAATTGCGCACCAACTCACTCTGAGAGCCCCCACCTATCCACTTACGCAAAGTAATCCTTCACGCTCATTTTTCAAAATAAAAGCCTGAAACTATGTCTAAAGACTGTTGACACCTTAGGGAAGCCACGGAAAAAGGAATCTGGTTGATATCCCTTTAACCTCTTAGGTCGACCCGACACGCAGGCGTCCCATCTAGACATCTGGAAATGCAAATGCGCTACGCTAAATGCTTATAGCACTCGTTAAAACTCAAACGTTCATTAAAACACACATGCAGGGTACTGAATTAAAGCTACACTCATTGTGAATCCAGCCAACAAGTCAGATTTTTAAAATGCTTTTCGGCGAAAGCATGAGAAGCTATTATCTGACAGCATGCAACACCCCTAAAGACCCGCAGGGGACGTAAACAAAATAATGAGCATAGTCGGCGCTATACAAAATGCAGAAATAAAATATAAAACATTCATTACCTTTGACGATCTTCTTTATTGGCACTCCTAGATGTCCCATAAACATCACTATTGGGTCTTTTTTTTCTCGATTAAATCGGTCCATATATAGCCTAGATATCGATCTATGAAGACTGTGTGATCAATGAAAAAAACAGCGCTTTATAACGCAACGTCATTTTTTAAATTAAAAAAGTCGATGATAAACTTTCACAAAACACTTCGAAATACTTTTGTAATGCAACTTTAGGTATTAGTAAACATTAATAATCGATCAAATTGATTACGAGGCGATGTATATTCTATAGCTCTCCGTCTTGAAATAATGTCCGGATAAATTTCAACCAAAATATCCGGTCGGAGACCGGAAGAAATGGGCTGTCTCTTGTTCGTTTGACCAAGAAACAAATCCTAGGCAAATGACAAGACTGTTGACATCGTGTGGAAGCTGTAGGAATTGCAATCTCGGGTCCAGGTAATGTGGTTCCCATTCAACAATTCATTCAAGTGGCGCATTGATATATTTTCCCATTTTCAGTGATCAGATTTTCCTGCGCTTTTCGATGAAACGCACATTCTGTTATAGTCACAGCCGTGATTTAACCAGTTTTAGAAACGTCTGAGTGTTTTCTATCCACACATACTAATCCTATGCATATACTATATTCCTGGCATGAGTAGCAGGGCGCTGAAATGTTGCGCGATTTTTAACAGAATGTTCGAAAAAGTAGGGGGTAGGATCAACAGGTTAAATGGGCAATATGGATGCATAAGAACAGAGAGATTTAAAAAACAGGGGCACTTCCTGATTGGATTTAGCCTGCAATATCAGTTCTG
Organism: Oncorhynchus gorbuscha; assembly: GCF_021184085.1. Classification (NCBI taxonomy): domain Eukaryota; kingdom Metazoa; phylum Chordata; class Actinopteri; order Salmoniformes; family Salmonidae; genus Oncorhynchus; species Oncorhynchus gorbuscha. The sequence continues at coordinate 25,048,687 of NC_060187.1, read as the reverse complement.
TTTAACTCACAGACAAAATTTTGACAGTTTTGGAAACTTTAGAGTGTTTTCTATCCTAATCCGTCAATTATACGCATATTCTAGCATCTGGTCCTGAGAAATAGGCCGTTTACTTTGGGAACGTTATTTTTCCAAACATAAAAATAGTACCACCTAGCTTCAAAAATTAAGACAGGGTACAATGGGATACAACACAGTTATTGAGGAGAGAAGCTCCACAGATCAGAATAGGCGTATGTACTCAACAACACATTCACAGGACTTTTGAGGATGCTATGATCTTATTCATTGAAAGAGAATATGTGAGAGGGCTTCATCAACATAGGCTTTCACAACCGTGAAACTATAGAGCTCACCTTCCAGGAATATACATGGACTTGGCTACCAGTTAACATCCGATGTTGACAGTGCCAGGACAGTATTGATCATTGGTTTGTAAATTATACCTACCCTCTTACAATGCTCAATGACTTCCACCACTTAACACAAACAGCGCCACTTTCAGAGGAAAGTAAGAATGCAACACCGACTTGCATGTCGGTGTTGCCTGCCCAGTTGGATTCCGTTAGGATGAGATGGAGCTGGGGTAAAGGGTTTGTTGTCCAGTTCTCTTTCCACAGTAGTGCTGAGGTCAGCAGGCCGAAGTAGCTCATAGCAGAAAGAGCTATACCCACTCCTCTCTCTCTCAGTCCTCAGTCAAGGAGAGTAAAGTTGATTACAGCTTTTTCCTGTGCAGTGAATTCTTCCTCTGATCCCAGCCGGGGTGGATTGTGAACTCAGTCAGTTAGTCTTGAATGAGCAAACAGTACATTCCGCAGGATCACCTCTAGGATGATTGCTTCTGTCTGAGTGGGATAGGTCTCATCAATAGGTGTTTGGTTCCAAGGTAATGTGGATAATTTGTTCAACTGGTGTGGCTGCACCGCAAAGAAAGTTGATATAACAGTCTGTTAGCAAGTCCTGTAATTATAGGGATACTCACATAGGGCGGGCTGATAGGCCAGACAAGGTACCACGGGACCACCCCGTTGATCCCAAGAATCCATTCAATTTTTGACAAGTGAGATAAATCTAAGATTTCCTCATAAGTATTGACAGTATGTTTATACTGTAGAGAAAACAGGTCAACAGTCCCTAGGATGAAATACATATCCTATAGATTCTAAACATGTCTTAAGTCAAATGCATTAATTCCATGTCTCAGCAAATACACATTATAACCCTTTTAGAGACAGACAAATCAGAAGAAAAATATCAAGTTATGCCAACCAGTCATGAGTCCTTCTGTTTGGTACTTTGTTCAGAAATCAGTTTAAATGTCACTTCCACAATTGCTGCTACTTTTCCTTCTTGTTACAAGGAATATCATAGCCTGCCCCCCCTTGGAATCCACATCTAGGGTACCCGAAAGTCTAGTTGGTAATCCCCAGTGACACATGTACATTGTCAAGATGTTCTGCTGATCTGCAGAAATCACCTGTTCTTTGTCTCTTAGACCTCCTTCAGGAGACAATCAGTCATAAAAAGGGGAAACGGAGAGGAGTTTATTGTTCTTGTGATAGGGGCGTCTTGTAAGCTACTCAGTGACTGGAAGGTCTGACCCCCCTTTGCACATTGATGCGTGCAGAGGGGAAATGTGCTCCATCATTGATAGCTTGAGGAAGGTGCTGTCAATAACAGAACACTCTGGCCTGGAATGTAGTACATAGGGAATATATGTTCTCCACCATTCATAACTGAGGGTTACAACAGGGAGGATGAGAAGTTGAGTTCCAACACCCATGTTGAGAACCTTGTCCATAAACACATGCTGGGAATTGGGTTTTATTACCTGCACAAATCTTGTTTTTCTTTTGCCGCCAGAAAATGGTTGATTTGTTGTACCTTTCTCTCTGTGTTGGTCTATGGTGATACTATTATGTGTAAGCCTAAAACTCTACACTGAAGGCTCTTGAATCTGTATCATGAAGCCTTCATTTTGTTACCAATCAGAGACATCTAACTCATCATGGTGGTCTTTGCAGTGTACTAGCAAAACGCAGGCTCAAACACTGGTACATTCTTGAGGTCATTTTAGGTAAAGTTTATCTATCCGCTCTTCTAGCTTGAAATGGAAACACAAACAAGCTCAGATCTCAATCTTGTCTTATGCTAATCGTACAGCAAATTAGAACCAAGCATGGAAAAAGTTCCTTTCATTACTCAGCCCCCTGGTCTTGGAATTCCCTCCAAGCCAACCTAAATCTCCAAGATCTGGTGTCCCTGAAGGAGTTCAAAAGACAAATAGATAAACAGGGTTTTGAGACATGCAGTTGTTTCTAGTTCTCACTCGATGTCACACACATCCACTGTTTGTCAATTTTGTATTTGTGCTGTAGCCAGTGTCTTCTGTCTGTGTTTTCCATTTTGCCTCACATTATTATCCCCAATGATGAAATCCGGGGAGGGGAATGTGGATCTTTCTCCGTCCGTCTGTACTTTCATTTGTTTATTCATTCGCAGATTTATTTGTTCATACATTAGAAACACACAAAATCGCAAACAGCACTGGCCCAGTTTTAACTCAACTTTGGTGTATGATGTCTCTTGCCATAGAGATCCAGCATTTACAAAATTACACTGATTGGCCAGATGGTGGTACTATAATAAGAGATTGAAAATGCAAACTTTGAAAGGTCATGAGCCTCACCCCGTTTGATATGAAGTCATGAAATTAGGTACAAAGGTCCCTCTCCTCACAAAGAACACATTTGCTTCAGGGACCCATAAGGTGATGGGTTCCATGACGGAATTTCCGCCATTTTTAATTTTGTGAAAACACTTCTGGCACCGAATTACTGTTATGCATGGAACTTGATGTGGCATCTATGGACAATTTTTTCCAGTTATTACCCAAAACAACACTGCCAATAAACATTTTCGTGGATGTGGCCTGGTACATAAATGCCTATAAATACATCAAGGATATTAGTATTGTAACACAATTTGGTACATATGTTGCAAACACTCAAAACATGCAAGAACATTCATATTTTAAAAAATGTATTTAATCTTTATTTAAAATGGCATGTCATTTAAGAAGAAATTCTTATTTACAATGATAGCCTACAATGATGGCAGAACGACAGATTTTTACCTTGTCAGCTTGGGGATTCGATCCAGCAACCTTTCGGATAACTGGCCCAATTCTAGGCTCCAAATAATATGTTTACATATCAACCTCATTGTGGCGCTATAACGGGAACATGTTTATATCTCTTTATCTGTTTGACTCAGAATGCTGACATTTGGCACATATGGTCAGGGACACGAGTCTAGCTAACCCACACAATATCTCAGACACCACTGGCCCAATTAGATGTATTTTTTGGGTAAAATGTGTCTTGTCGTAGCGATCCATATTTTACAAAATTCCACTTATTGGCTCAAGGGGGAGCTGCATCATTCGTGAGGGACTACAGGTTTACTGTTGCCTTTTTTGATCATGGTCAGTGATACACCCAGTAGTCATACGAGACAGAACACACTTACCAAGCTGTCACCAAGTTCTCTTGCAAGACTCATTGGAGAAGTTGTGTAGAGGGCTCTATCCATTTTATTTAGCTTATTTCTTTCTTATTTCTATTTTCAAGATGTAGGGCTAAAACACTGTTATATGCCCCCCCCCCCCCCCCCAATGGATCTGTCTTCATCCGTTGGTATGTTAGTCACACGCAATGTCTCAGACACCAGTGACAAAAATTGACAAAAATTGAGTCAATTATGCATCTTGCCATAGAGATCCAGCATTTTCAAAATTACACCGATAGGCTCAAGGGGGGGCGCTATAATAACTGAAATTCAAAACTTTGAATAAGCATATCTCCTGCCTTTTACCTGCTGTTAATGTAAATGATAATTTATTCTTAATTTACTTGCCTGGTTAAAGTGTAACTGACAGCATTTGAACTACTTTGGAGATATGAAACAAACAGACAATCATAATATCAGTCAAAAATATCAGATTCCAAGTTTGTGCTACAAAACCAACTTTATAAGAGGTTTTAAAAATAGGTTATATTTTTTATCAACATTCCATGACGTACAGTAAAGCATTGTTGGCAGAATAGGTGGATGCAGATCAATGCATGATTAATATAATTCACCAATACTTTTCTTGGCAGTCCCAAAAATATTGCTATCATGTTGTAAATCACAGCTGGCATGGAGTATTGTTTGCTGCCTCCATTCGGGATGCACTGTTTTAGTTTCAATGAAGCAATATTTTGGACAAAAACAGACAAATGTAACTAAGGCTGGGAATGTCAATACAATCAAACTAGCAAGTGCAATGACCACAAGTCTAATGGCTAATAGGCTAGCGTATCTATTTATATAGAAATCTAAAAACACAGAACCTGACGTTAGCTAGCTAGCTGCTAGTAGAATGTTATGTCATTGCAGGAGTGGGTGAATGACTGACTGACTTCTTCCCTCAAGTCGTTTTTCGGCTACATAGGTAAAGAGTCAGGTGTCTTTTGCTTAGCTAGCAAGAAATATGAATTGTTTTGCCAGCTAGCTAGCTAGCTATGCTGAACTTGAACGACTGTTACCCAGTTAGCATATCTCTTGTGTTTGCAAATTTACTCTGACTATCTACTCCTATTTCAGAGCACTCTCATCTGAGTGTGCCAAAGTACATAATAAGTGATGAATAAGAATGTGCAACATGCTGAATACGACCTGTGTCAGTAAACATAGGCAAGAAAGTAATTGTTAGTCACGAATGCTCTAGATAACATGTAAACACCCTAACCAGCTCTGTTACGGCAAGTAAAATAGTCAAAGTGAGGTGTTCTCTCATTTGTGTCTGGAAGTAGCTAGCTAGTAAGCGTGCCAACTTTAGCCATTTAGATTGGATGCTTTGTTGTGAGAAGCATGCATATGGCAGGCATGCTGCAGAAAGAAGACCATCACTTATTGGTGCAATTTTGACAGCCAACTAGCTCAAAAGGTTTGAGAGGGTTTATCTAATGTTCCTTCGTTCGATTTTACCTCCTCTTGCTCTGGCTAGCATTAGTTGTTCATCTTGCTGTTGATGATTGGCATATAAGGAAAGATAGCCTACCTTTTTGTGGTTTGATCAATAGGACTGTAAAGTTCCAAAATGTAAGAGGACTCCCGTGTTATTTATATATTTGCAGAAATCCATTCAGGTGTAATTTGTGGCTTGCGCCAAATGCGTTCTAATTTTCTAAAAACACACAGGTCAGTTAAAAGTGAATGATGGCAGGTCCTTGTGGCAAATGGATGTTTGTGTAAAGGCCTACTGTAGCTCTGATTGGCTATGGTGCAACGGCCTGTGTAGACTCCAGTCCTGGATGATACTTTTTTTATTAGGTTTTATTTACTGTAGTGTCTATTAATTGTCCAAACACACGGCCACTTTCCCACTCTATATTACTATAACATTTTCTCAAATGCCTTAACATACGTAATTCCCAAACATTCTAAGAATTTCTGGAAACGTGAAAAAAAGTGCTCGCTTGTCAGAAAATGTACCAAAAAAATTACATTCTTCCTAGGGGTGTATTTGAACAGATTTTAAAAATATATATATTTTTTAAATGCTGTCTGTTCAACTTTAAATAACAGTTAACTAAAAAAATATATAGGCCTAAATAGCATCATTGATGTTATATGAGTCACGTTAATTTGCACTGTTAAATCTACCCTTTGGAATGACTTCGATAGCAGCAGTGAATCTATTTAGATTTTAAGTGGAAATCACTCAACATCATTCTCTTGATAACATATTGGTAATAGTCAGTGACAAATATCATAGCTAAGCAGGGCTTGGTTAAAATCCTGAATGGGAGAACAAACGGTTGCTGTAGATAGATTCATTCTCCAGTAGGAGGTTCTGCCCAGCTTATTGGTTTTTTCTGATAGTGGATTTTACTTTCAAGATCTGATGTTTTAAATAAACAAATTCAAAATAATTTATAGACTACCTTTCTATGTTGAAATGTAGTTAGCATGATGACATAAACCTGTGGTTGAAATTTCACCATCAAAAACAAGTTTACATTAATGACTTTTTCGAATCGAATGCATTTTCCACGTAGATTCCACATCACAATAGGTTGACAAATTGCGTAGAAACAATGTTAATTCAACCAGTTAGTGCCCAGTGGGATGTAATTAAAACAAAGACAATTGAAAGTCCTTGAAACTCACATTTCAAGTGTACCGATGGACACTTTTGTTTCACTGTTATGTCATCAGACGTCCAATTAACCTGAGCATTTAACATTTTTTTTCTTAAAGCCAGATTTCATATTGGCACATAAAAAAGATTCATACCTCATATTCTCACAAATTCTGAAAAGTACTAAATAATGACAGACAGAACGGAGAGAGAGTGAATCAATAAATAAGGAATGCCTCCACTTTGATTGATGATCATCTGAAGTTGTAGGGAAACTTTCCAGGCTACCACTCTTTTAGTATTTTACACTTTTTTCCTGCAGTGAATTGGCTGGATTGCTTTCAAGGATATCCAAGGGGACAAGTCATTAGTTGAAGAATAAGTCACCTGGCGTTTTATGCCAAACACTGGAGCGAGTTGTGCTCTAGGGTTTGTTGTGACTTCAATATATTATTTTGTTGTCGGGCAATGTTGCCTTGTCGAAGTCCTTTACACAGATAAATTGCAAAGGTTCATTCAAGGCAACATTTCTCTCAAATTACAGGATAAAAAATCCTCTCAAAACACTGAAGGACTGAATGGAACATCTTATATTCTGTGGTTTGCATGAAGCATTTCCTTTTCAGAGAAGAGATTGATTTTGAAATATAATCTTAACTGACAAAGATATGCATCAGATATGATATAATCTAGATTAATTAACCAAAGATCAAATATAAATATGAAATTGATTCATCATACATAGATTATCTCTGATAAAAATATCCACTAGATAAAACATCTAAACTATTTACAGATGGCACGTAAAAATGACTTTTATTTAGTGAATTAGCAAATTCAGAATGTTTTCATACATCATATAGACATTGTTTCATAACTGTTGACAAACGACTGCATTATAAAAAATAAAACATAAACATACTAGCCATTGCGTGTATGGTGTTTTATTTCTGCATGTCTGAAGTATTGTATAACTAATTTTACAAATATGTGAAATAGAAAAGCCTGTGTGGGAATTTAAACCTATGAAAAACAAGGAACATTTGATTTCCTTAGCATCTCATTTAGCTCTGGACACATGGGGTGTAGTGGGATTCAACAGAAGAGTATGATAATACAAAATGGTGTGTTCAATAACAAAGTGAAAGACCTAAGTAAAGCCATGCTGGTGTCAAACCAAACACACTGTTGAGATAACACTTAATTATCAGCAAAAGCTTCACATTTTAACGGATTATTGAGATCTGTGAAATTTATGGGAAACATATCAGTGAGGATACATCTTTTATATCCATCACGGTCAGAAATAAACTCTGTTTCTTATTCTTATCATTTAAAAAGGCAAAGTGGGCATGGTGAAGCCCCCTTGTGTTTGTATGACACACACTTTCCAGAAATATAGAATTTTACATGAATCCCAATAAACAGCGCTCAACATCATAAAAACAAAGAAAATGTCCCTCAGTGCCTTACAAAATTGCTCTTAACTGTAATCAAGTCAGTGTAATAGCAGCACAAGCATCTGTGTAGTTGGACTCCGGCCCCTTATTAGCTACATAATTTGGTTGTTTCGTATTCCATGGAGTTTGGCTGTTTGGCAGAAAAAATCTGCAACGCTGCCTGTATTCGGACAACATCTGTGGTGGATAATTTCAGGCGGTGGCGCAGCAGGCAGGAAAAGAGGTCCAGGAGCTGAGGTCCAGGAGGGGACAGTCTGTTGACCCGGTCCCTGATCTCTAGCAACTGCAGCAGGGCTGAGTCCTGCGATCCCTGAGTGTACGGGTAGTCCAGCTGCAGAATCAGGTCCTGGATCGCTTCTGGGTCAAAGTGCATACTGTAGCCAAACACCTGGATGCTGTTTATTTTCATGTAGCCCAGGTTCTTACCAGGCTCCAGGAACTCTAAAGGTTCGTAGTAGACTGAGCCGTTCCCTTGGGGCAACGGAGCACTGATCCGGCTCCGCAAGTAGAAGTGGACAGTCTCAAAAAATGTTTTCCACTTGTTACCCAAAGTCAACGTCCAGTTGTAACAGTCCAGGGGAATGTCTAGTTTAGTCCTTTCCCAGTCGGGGTAGCTGTTCTGGTGTATAGGCATGATCCAGCTCTCAGAGTGACTGCCCCCGAAGGGGTTGATGTAGACAGACAGCACTGGCTCCAGGGTGCTGTTCTTAGTAAGGCAGATCTGCAGGGTCATCCCGAGGAGCATGTGGACGTGGTTGGACTTGTACTTGTTGCTCTTCAGTGTCAGCAGCATCCTCTTTCTCCACGACGGGTCAAACCAGTTGTTGAGCCGGACATCATTGCTGACGAAGAGCCCATGGATGCCAATACGGCTGTCTTTCTTCTGTAGCAGGTATCTCAGCTCCAGGTCCAGCAGGTCCATCTCAAAGCTGATGTAGTGGTCTGTGGAGTCCGGCACCTCATTGCGGCAGACCCCCTGGCTGAGCATGTACCCAGGATTGCATGTGGCACAGCGGGAGCGGTTGTCGTAGGAGCAGGAGGCGCAGAAGGAGCCCTCGCCCATGGTGCAGGGTATGACACCCTGGCAGGACGGGTGTTCATAGGGGCAAGAGCAGCTCCTTGTCTCCTCCAGGTATGAACCTATGTGGTTGTTTTCACTGCAGTACATGATGGACAAGATAAAGTTCAGCCAGTAGGTGAAGGACCTGCAAAACACAGATAAACACAATGAAGATAAACTTCCAGACTGTTTTCTACAGGAAATGCACTCTGTGTGGCCAAACACTTTGCAGTTCTGGGAAAAGGGAAAGAGGGATACCTAGTCAGTTGTACAACTGAATGCATTCAACTGAAATGTGTCTTCCGCATTTAACCCCTTTTGAACACTATCTGCACAAGGATAAAATCAAATTCAATTTATCACATGCTTCGTAAATAACAGGTGTAGACTAACAGTGAAATGCTTGCTTTGTCCTTTTCAAATGTGTGTGTGAGTGTGGCGTCAATATGCATGTGTGCTCATGCGATGTGTGGGTGTATGTATTATATCTGTGTTTGGTGTGTGAGTGTTGGGGTGTCAGTGTAAGTACAGTGAAGTCGGAAATTTACATACACCTTAGTCAAACACATTTAAACTCAGTTTTTCACAATTCCTGACATTTAATCCTAGTAAAATTCCCTGTCTTAGGTCAGTTAGGATCTCCACTTTATTTTAAGAATGTGAAATGTCAGAATAATAGTGGAGAGAATGATTTAATTCAGCTTTTATTTGTTTCATCACATTCCCTGTGGGTCAGATGTTTACATCCACTCAATTAGTATTTGGTAGCATTGCCTTTAAACTGTTTGACTTGGGTCAAACGTTTCGGGTAATATATCCACATAATTTTCTATACTCATGATGCCATCTATTTTGTGAAGTGCACCAGACCCTCCTGTAGCAAAGCACCCTCACAACATGACGCTGCCACCCCCGTTCTTCACGGTTGGGATGGTGTTCTTCCAAACAGTTATATTTTTGTTTCATCAGACCACAGGAAATATCTCCAAGAAATACGATCTCTGTCCCCATGTGCAATTGCAAACCACAGTCTGGCTTTTTTATGACAGTTTTGGAGCAGTGGCTTCTTCCTTGCTGAACAGCCTTTCAGGTTATGTTGATATAGGACTCGTTTTACTGTGGATATAGATACTTCTGTACCTGTTTCATCCAGCATCTTCACATGGTCCTTTGCTGCTGTTCTGGGATTGATTTGCACTTTTCGCACCAAGGTACGTTCATCTCGGCCTCCCGGGTGGCGCAGTGGTCTAGGGCCCCAGAGACTCTGGGTTCGAACCCAGGCTCTGTCGCAGCCGGCCGCGACCGGGAGGTCCATGGGGCGATGCACAATTGGCCTAGCTTCATCCGGGTTAGGGAGGGTTTGGCCAGTAGGGATATCCTTGTCTCATCGCGCACTAGCGACTCCTGTGGCGGGCCGGAAGCAGTGCACGCTAACCAGGTCGCCAGGTGCACAGTGTTTCCTCCAACACATTGGTGCGGCTGGCTTCTGGGTTGGATGCTCGCTGTGTTAAGAAGCAGCGCGACTTGGTTGGGTTGTATTTCAGAGGACACGTGGCTTTCAACCTTCGTCTCTCCTGAGCCCATTCGGGAGTTGTAGTGATGAGACAAGATAGTAACTACTAACAATTAGATACCACGAAGATTGGGGAGGAAAGGGGAGAAAAAAAGGGGAAAAAGTATGTTCATCTCTAGGAGACAGAACGCGTCTCCTTCCTCATTGTTTATACAGATTAACGTGGTACCTTCAGGTGTTTGGAAATTGCTCCCAAGGATGAAGGAGGTCTACAATTTTTTTCTGAGGTCTTTGCTGATTTCTTTTGATTTTCCCATGATGTCAAGCAAAGAGGCACTGAGTTTGAAGGTAGGCCTTGAAATATATCCACAGGTACACCTCCAATTTACTCAAATGATGTCAATTATCCTATCAGAAGCTTCTAAAGCCATGACATAATTTTCTGTAATTTTCCAAGCTGTTAAAAGGCACAGTCAACTTAGTGTATGTAAACTTCTGACCCACTGGAATTGTGATCGATTATTTTACTTATAATACACTGTATGTAAACATTTATTGTAAAAATTACTTGTGTCATGCACAAAGCAGGTGTCCTAACAGACTTGCCAAAACTATAGTTTGTTAAAAAGGAATTAGTGCAGTGGTTGAAAAATGAGTTTTAATGACTCCAACCTAAGTGTATGTAAAATTATGACTTCAATTGTATGTGTGAGTGTGTGGGTAGAGTCCAGTGTGTATGCAGAGTTAGCGCAAGAGAATTAGTGCAAAAAAGGGTAAATGCAGGTAGTCCTGGTGGGCATTTGATTGGCTATTTAGCAGTCTTATTAAGCAGTTTCATGGCTTGGGAGTAGAAGCTGTTGAGGGTCCTGTAGGTTCCACACTTGTGCATTGGTACCGCATTGGTACCGCTGGCCGTGCGGTAGCAGAGAGAACCGTCTATGGCTTGGGTGGCTGGAGTCTGATCATTTTTTGAGCTTTCCTCTGACACCGCCTGGTGTAGAGGTACTGGATAGCAGGTAGCTTGGTCCCATTGATGTACTCACAAACCTCTGTAGCGCCTTGCGGTTGTTGTAGCGCCTTGCGTTTGGATGCCTTGCAGATGCCGTACCAAGCAATGATGAAGCCAGTTAAGATGCTCTCAATGGTGCAGCTGTAGAACCTCTTTAAGATATGGGGGCCCATGACAAATCTTTTCAGCCTCTTGAGGGGAACAGCCACTGAAGTACCCGCTTCACAAAAGGGTGGGTGTGGGGACCATATTAATTCCTTAGTGATGTGGACACAGAGGAACTTGAAGCTCCTGACCTGCTCCACTACAGCCCCAACAATGTACCAATGTGGATGGGGGCGTGCTTGCACCTGTATTGGTGTTGGAGTAGTGTGCAGCCACACAGTCATGGGTGAATAGGGAGTACAGGAGGGGACTAATCACACACTCCTGAGGGGCCCCCATGTTGATGGTCCACCTGGCGGATGTGTTGTTGCCTACCCTCACTGCCAGGGGAAGTCAGGATCCAGTTACATAGGGAGGTATTCGGGACTTGAGTCTGGAAATGAGCTTGGGGGAGGGGAGGGGGGGTACGATGGCGACTTTGATGTTGAAAACTGAACTTTACTCAATGAACACAATAATTACATAGGTATTTATTTTGTAAAGGTGGGTGAGGGTGGTGTGGAATGCAATAATGATCATCTGTGGATCTGTTGGGGCGGTATGCGAATTGGCGTGGGTCCAGGCCTTTCTGAGAATTTCATGGTTATAGATGTGAGTGCTACGGGGCAACAGTAATTTAGACAGGTTACCTTGGCATTCTTGAGCATAGGGACTGTGGTGGCCTGCTTGAAACAAGTTGGTATTAAAGACCAGGTCAGAGATAGGTTGAAGAGTTCCTCTGTCCAGTGTCTGTGTTCTTTTGCCTATCTTATTTTTTTTATTGCCAGTCTGAGATATGGCTTTTTCTTTGCAACTCTGCCTAGAAGGCCAGCATTCCGGAGTCGCCTCTTCACTGTTGATGTTGAGACTGGTGTTTTGCGGGTACTATTTAATGAAGCTGCCAGTTGAGGACTTGTGAGGCATTGGTTTCTTAAACTAGACACTCTAATATACTTGTCCTCTTGCTCAGTTGTGCACCAGGGCCTCCCACTCCTCGTTCTATTTCTGGTTAGAGCAATTTTGCTCTGTTCTGTGAAGGGAGTAGTACACAGCGTTGCACGAGATACTCAATTTATTGGCAATTTCTCACATGGAATAGCCTTCATTTCTCAGAACAATAATAGACTGATGAGTTTCAGAAGAAAGTCCTTTGTTTCTGGCCATTTGAGCCTGTAATCGAACCCGCAAATGCTGATGCTCCAAATACTCAAGTAGTCTAAAGAAGGACAGTTTTACTGCTTCTTTAATCAGAACAACAGGTTTCAGCCGTGCTAAGAACTGCAAAATGGTTTTCTAATGCTCAATTATCCTTTTAAAATGATAAACTTGGATTAGCTAACACAACATGCCATTGGAACACAGGAGTGGTGGTTGCTGATAATGGGCCTCTATACACCTACATAGATATTCCATTAAAAATCAGCTGTTTCCAGATACAATAGTCATTTACAACATTAACAATGTCTACACTGTATTTCTGATCAATTTGATCTCATTTTAAATTGACAAAAAAATGAGCTTTTCTTTCAAAATCAAGGACATTTCTAAGTGACCCCAAACCTTTAACCGGTAGTGTACGTAGTCACTTTGGGGATCTCAAGTTCACTAGAATGACTAGATATTCACATTCCCCAATACAAAATTCCATCTTCCTTGGGTTCATGTCATGATACAGCTGTATTTTCCTAACAAAATAACATATTAGGTATTACCCTGTAGTATTTTATATCTGGTCATATCAGTAGGTTGTCGCAGTGTTTAATTCATAAATATATGCAGGCAGGGTGTCATGGTATTTTCAGTACCCCAGATGAGACATACTGTAAACAATGATAGATACTGAATTTTAGTGGATATATGTGCACACACCAACAGTTTATGAAGAATTGATGACAGTTTATGAAAATATATGAAAGTGGAAAAATTGAAAATAAAATGCTCTCCCTTAAAAGCCAGCCTCAAGGGATCTATAATGGGTTATTTATCTATAAGACATTTTATCAATTTTATCCATGTTTGTTAATCAAATCTCTTTGTAGCTGCAGAAACATTTATATCTACTAGGCCTGGTTTTGTCGCCCACATGGGTATTGTGCATATCTCTCCTTCTCACTGGAACTTCTGCTCAGCCAGGAATGTTTTTCTCCCACCACGCTGACCCAGAATACTTCATGGCGGGGATAAGTAAATACTACTGGAGTCGTGTTGCCATGAGAGACGGGGTGAGGTGAGCGAGAAGGTGGGTGGTAACTTAAGAGGTGTTACATGTAGCAATGCTCCCTCTCATTGAAGCCACGGAAGTTGAAGGCCGACTATAGTACTGCAGGCATTGTTAGCAGAAAACAGGACCCCATTAGATTGAATGGAAAATACATTTTAAAAAATGTAATAGTACAAATAATGTATTCTAATACACCAGAAAGTATTCACACCCCTTGACCCTTTGAACATTTTGTTGTGTTACAGCCTGAATATAAAATGGATTAAACTGAGAATATTTTGTTACTGACCTACACACAATAGACCACAATGTCAAAATGGAATATTTTTTTTCTAAATGTTTACAAATTAATAAGAAATCAAAAGCTGAAATATCTTGGATCGATAAGTATTCAACCCCTTTGTTATGGCAAACCTTCAATAAATTCAGGAGTAAAAATGTACTTAACAAGTCACATAAGTTGCTTGTCCAATAATAGTTAATATTTTTGGGTGCTTTTTACCCCTTTTTCATGATATCCAAGTGGTAGTTACAGTCTTGTCCCATCGCTGTAACTCCACTACGGACTCGGGAGAGGCGGAGGTTGAGAGGCATGCGTCCTACAAAACAACCCTGCCAAGCCGCACTGGGTCTCCCAATGACAGCCAGCTGTGACAAAGCCAGCTGTGACACAGCCTGGGATCGAACCCGGGAATGTAGTGACGCCTCAAGCACTGCGATGCAGTGCCTTAGGCCGCTGCACCACTCGGGAGGCCTTTAACATGATTTTTGAATGACTACCTCCTCTCTGTATCCTTTAGTCGAGCAGTGAATTTCAAACACAGATTCAACCACAAAGTCCAGGAAGGTTTTCCAATGCCTCGCTAAAAAAGGCACCTATTGGTAGGATGGTAAAAAAAAACAGACATTAAATACCCATTTGAACATGATATTTATTAGTTAGTAATTACACTTGGGATATTGTATCAATACTCCCAGTCACTACAAAGATATAGGCGTCTTTCCTAACTCTGTTGCCGTAGAGGAAGGAAACCACTCAGGGATTTCACCATGAGGCCAAATGGTGACTTTAAATCAGTTACAGAGTTTAATGACTGTGATAGGAAGGATCAACGACATTGTAGTTACTCGACAATACTAACCTAATTGACAGAGTGAAAGGATGCCTGTACAGAATTCAAATATTCATAAACATGCATCTTGTTTGCAACAAGGAACAAATGTAATACTGAAACGAAATGTGGCAAAGCAATTAACATTGTCCTAAATACAAAATGTTGTGTTTGGGGCAAATCCATAACACATTAGTGAGTACCACTCTCCATATTTTCAAGAATAGTGATAGCTGAATCATGTTATGGGTATGCTTGTAATCGTTAATGACTGGGGAGTTTTTCATGATAAAATGAAACGGAATGGAGCCAAGCACAGGCAATATCCTAGAGGAAAACCTGGTGCAGTCTGCTTTCCACCAGACACTGGGAGATTAATTCACATTCCAGCAGGTCAGTAACCTAAAACACAAGGCCAAAACTACACTGGAGTTGCTTAACATGAAGACAGTGAATGTTCGAGTGGCCGAACTACAATTTCAACTTAAATCCGCTTGAAAATCTATGGCAAGACCAGCAAATGGTTGTTTAGCAATTAACAACCAATTTTATAAGGCTTGAAGGATTTTGCACAATCCAGGTTTATAAAGCACTTCGAGATTTACCCAGAGATAATAGCAACTGTAATCGCTGCCAAAGGTGATTCTAACATGTATTGAGTTTACTAATGAAGATATACATTTATTAGTATTTTATTTTTCAAATGTTGGAAGTGTTCTTCCACTGGCAGAGTATTTTGTGTAGATAAAAGAAAATACAAAATCCATTTTAATCCCACTTCAAATCAAATGTTCAAATCACATTTTATTCGTCACATGCACAGAATACAACAGGTGTAGACCTTACAGTGAAATGCTTACTTAACTGCATTGTTGGTTAAGGGCTTGTAAGAAAAATATGGGTTTAGTAAAAAATAGATAAGGAAAAAATAAAAATAAATAATTAAAGAGCAGCAGTAAAATAACAGTAGCAAAGCTATATGCAGGGGGTACCGGTACAGAGTCAATGTGCGGGATCACAGGTTAGTCGAGGTCATTGAGGTAAAATGTACATGTGTGTAGAGTTAAAGTGACTATGCATAGATTTAAAACAGAGAGTAGCAGCAGCATAAAAGAGGAGTCTGGTTAGCCATTTGATTAGATGTTGAGGAGTCTTATGGCTTGGGGGTAGAAGCTGTTAAGCCTGTTGGACCAAGACTTGGGGCTCTGGTAGCGCTGGTACCACAGTGATGTACTGGGCCGTATGCATTACCCTCTGTAGTGCCTTGGTCAGATCCTGAGCGGTTTCTATACCAGACAGTGATGCAACCAGTCAGGATGCTCTCGATGGTGCAGCTGTAGAACGTTTTGAGAATCTGAGGACCCATGGCAAATCTTTTCAGTCTCCTGAGGGGAAAAAGTTTGGTCTTGCCCTCTTCTCGACTGTCTTGGTGTGTTTGGACCATGAATGTCTGTTGGTGATGTGGACACCAAGGAACTTGAAGCTCTCAACCTGCTCCACTACAGCCCCGTCGATGAGAATGGGGGTGTGCTCGGTCCTCCTCCTGTATTCCACAATCATCTCCTTTGTCTTGATCACATTGAGGGAGAGGTTGTTATCCTGGCACCACATGGCCAATGTCTCTGAGCT
Source organism: Oncorhynchus gorbuscha (assembly GCF_021184085.1). Classification (NCBI taxonomy): domain Eukaryota; kingdom Metazoa; phylum Chordata; class Actinopteri; order Salmoniformes; family Salmonidae; genus Oncorhynchus; species Oncorhynchus gorbuscha. The sequence continues at coordinate 25,032,349 of NC_060187.1, read as the reverse complement.
TTGTACACGTGTCTCTGTGTGTGGAGTAAAGGTGGTCCAGAGTTTTTTCCTCCTCTGGTTGCACATTTAACATGCTAGTAGAAATTAGGTAGAACAGATTTAAGTTTCCCTGCATTAAAATCAACCGGCCACTATGATCTTAGCCAGTGGATGAGCTTTTTCCTATGGCTGTACTCAGCTCATTGAGTGAAGTCAGTCCCAGCATCGGTTTGTGGTGGTAAATAGACAGCTACAAAGAATATAGATAAAAACTTAGTAAATAGTGTGGCCTACATATATTCTACCTCAGGCAAGCAAAACCTAGAGAATTCCTTACCATTAGATTCCGTACATCAGCAGCTGTTAAAAATATACACAGACCGCCACTCCTTGTCTTACTGGAGACGGCTGTTCCATCTTGCCGATGCAGCATAAAACCGACCAGCTGAATGTTATTCATGTCCTCGTTCAGCCACGGCTTGGTGAAATATAAGATGGAAGGATATTTGTGATCATAGTTCATCTATTTTGTTATCCAATGATAGTATGTTGGCTAATAGTACTGATGGCAGAGGCAGATTACCCACTTGCTGTCAGATCCGTACAAGGCACCCCCTACCTCCCCGATATCTCTGTCTCTGTCTCATGCAAATTACAGGGATTTGGGCATTGTCGGATGTCTTTAGTAAATCCTTTGCATCGGACTCGTTAATAAATAAAAAAAAATCGGTCATAAGAGACGGTAGTAGAAACATTATGTACAAAATAATTTACAAACAACGGAAAAAACCCCACAATAACACAATTGGTTAGGAGACTGTAAAACGGAAGACATCTCCTCCGGCGCCATTATCTACCAAAAAAAATCATGTTTTGGGGAAAAATCCAAGGGGTGTGAATACTTTCTGAAGTAACTACAGTGGGGTATTTAGTATTTAGTCAGCCACCAATTGTGCAAGTTTGTAACGACGTTCGTCTGTTGTAAGAAGAGAGTCAGACCGAAATGCAGCGTGTAGGTTACTCATGACTTTAATGAAGGAAAACGGTACATGAAATAACTGAAATACGAAAACGAAACGTGAAACTAATTACAGCCCATCTGGTGACTACTACACAGAGACAGGTACAAACACCCACAAAATACAAAGCGAAAGTCAGGCTGTCTAAATACGGTTCTCAATCAGAGACAACGACAAGCACCTGACTGATTGAGAATCGCCTCAGGCAGCCAAGCCTAACTAGACACACCCCTAATCAGCCGCAATCCCAAATAATACAAACCCCAATACGAATACAACATATAAACCCATGTCACACCCTGGCCTACCCAAACATATAACAAAAACACAAAATACAATGACCAAGGCGTGACAAAGTTCTCCCACTTAAAAAGATGAGGCCTGTAATTTTCATCATAGGTACATTTCAACTATGACAGACAAAATGAGATTGTATTTTTCCAGAAAATCACATTGCAGGATTTTTAATGAATTCATTTGTGTGTTTGGGATCATTGTCATGTTGAAAGACCCAGCCACGTTTCATCTTCAATGCCCTTGCTGATGGAAGGAAGTTTTCACTCAAAATCTCACGATACATGGCCCCATTCATTCTTTCCTTTACACGGATCAGTCGTCCTGGTCCTTTTGCATAAAAACAGCCCCAAAGTATGATGTTTCCAGCCCCATGCTTCACAGTAGGTATGCTGTTCTTTGGATGCAACTCAGCATTCTTTGTTCTCCAAACACGACGAGTTGAGTTTTTACCAAAAAGTTCTATTTCGGTTTCATCTGACCATATGACATTCTCCCAATCTTCTTCTGGATCATCCAAAAACTCTCAAGCAAACTTCAGACGGGCCTGGACATGTACTGGCTTAAGCAGGGGGACACGTCTGGCACTGCAGGATTTGAGTCCCTGGCGGTGTAGTGTGTTACTGATGGTAGGCTTTGTTACTTTTGTCCCAGCTCTCTGCAAGTCATTGACTAGGTCCCCCCGTGTGGTTCTGGGACTTTTGCTCACCGTTCTTGTGACCATTTTGACCCCACGGGGTGAGATCTAATTTGTAATTTGTCAGAGCTTTTCACAGACATCCAACACTAGAGACAGTGGATACCTCTGTGTGCTCTATTTTAACAAACCTAATGCAATGGTAAATCTTAGCGCTGGCGGTAGTGTTATAGATTCGGGGGTGTGTCAGAAATATTTTTTATATTTTTACAACCAGAATGATGGCCGCAGTAGCTGGCGGTAGTGTGAAAAAGCTGGGTTTTGATTAATAAAGTTGTGGGATTGTCGAGGTTTGGCCCCTCACTGGGGAAACAGAACGTGCTCCATGGCTAAATTTGTGGTTGCTTCAAGTTGTGTATTTATGGTGTTATCTATTGCATTGTCCTCAACCCCAATTTGAATATTAGTTCGTTATAGTCTCGTTTGTTAAATAGCCTGCCCCATATTTGCAAAATATGTTAAACATATCTGCAGTCCACAGTGTTGTAATTGCATCAATATGGAAATACATTGTTAAACATAGGCTATAGCATTCACAATGATAGGGGCTAGGCCTACTGTACATTTTAATTAATTTAATTTGAATTTAACCCTTTTTTTAACCAGGTAAGTTGACAGAAATCAAATTCTCATTTACAGCAAAAACCTGGGGAACAGTTACAGGGGAGAGGAATGAGTCAATTGGAAGCTTGGGAATGACTAGGTGGCCAGATTGGGAATTTAGCCAGGACACCAGGGTTACAATGATAAGTGTCATGTGCTCTTTGGTGGCCACAGAGAGTCAGGGGACCCATTTAACGTCCCATCAGAAAGATGGTACTCTACACAGGGCAATGTCTCCAATCACTGCCCTGGGGGATTATGATATTTTTTTTGACAATATGAAAGAGGCTCCCATCCAGGGACCGACCAGGACCAACCCTGCTTAGCTTCAGTGGCAAGCTAGCAGTGGAACGCAGGGTGGTATGCTGCTGGCTAAAATTGCAGTCTGGACATGCCAAATGTAGTCAATAAGCAATATTAAATTCACTTGGCTATTGATAATGCCTATAAAAACTGTATAATTGTTATCAAATTTGACAACTTGTTTTAAATAGGCTATGTGTAAATACAGTTACAGGCACCATAATTGCTCCTTGTGGGCATATAATACAGACAACTTAAACTATGGAGGGTTTTATGCACATCCAAACTTTTCACAGGAGCTGGATAAAGATCCAATATAAAGAGAATGAGGAAATGTCCACTCACTGTGATACTGCTTGCAAATGTTATGTTTTATAAACATAATGGAACCATTTTACAGATCATATTAGCGCTTATCCAGAATTAGCAGCTGAAATGACATTACTTTCGAGCCATGCATGTTCTCACCATAAACCCATTAACGATAAATCTTTCTAATAAGTTTGTTTTTTATTTAATTTGATTAAAAACCAATCTGTTTTTTAAACCAACAACAATATGTCTAAATAGGATCGAGTCAGAAATATACCATAAATCACTTCTCTCATTTCGTGGAACTGTGTGCACATGTAGGCCTACACGTCTTTACGCATAATATTCATACTTCTATACAAAATACTAGGCTCCTCTCGATTCTATCGTTACCTACAGTATGTGCAAGGCAAATATATATTTTTTACCTGGTTGATATGGCATAGGAAGACTGAAAAGTTTGGAGGAGCGTGTCTGGTAATTGGACAAGGGGATGGATACTCTACCATTGATCCACATCAATGGGACTGAAGTAGTAGAGAGAGTCACAAGTTTGAAGTTCCTTGGAGTCCACATCACCGAGAACTTGTCTTGGACCAATAAAACCACCACTCATGTCAAGAGTGCACAACAGCGTCTCTATTTCCTAAGGCGGCTGAAGAACTTTGGCACGCTGCCCTGGGTCCTACCGCTGCACCATCGAGAACATCCTGACCAGTTGCATCAAAAACATTTCCAATCACTCTCAGTAGACAATTTAAAACCTCCTTATTCATAGTCTACTTGGCTAATGGCCACGATATAAAAGACGCACTGTGTTGTTGCTAAACCAGCCTATATTAACTTGTGACTAGGGGGCAGTATTTTCATTTTTGGGAAAAAAATATTTTGGCAGGACAAGATGCTAGAATATGCATATAATTGACAGTTTAAGATAGAAAACACTCTAAAGTTTCCAAACCTGTAACAATATTGTCTGAGTATAACAGAACTGATATTGCAGGCGAAAGCCTGATAAAAATCCAATCCGGAAGTGACTCATCTTTTGAAAGCTCTGCGTTCGAATGAGTCCCTATTGAGCAGTGAACGGGCTATCAACCAGATGACTTTTTCTTTGTATTCCCCAAGGTGTCTACAGCATTGTGATGTTTTATGCATCTATATTGAAGAATACCCGTAAGCGGCTACATTGCGCAACTGGTCCCAGAGTGATTCTAGCATAAAATACAGGAGGTAGCCATTATTCCAATCGGTCCTACTGAAAAACCAATTGTCCCAGTGTACATATTATCGAATAGATATTTGAAAAACACCTTGAGGATTGATTATAATCAACGTTTGCCATGTTTCTCTCAATATTATGGAGCGTTTGAGACTGCAATTTCCGGGTGATTTCTCATCCAAACGTGAAGAACAAACAGCTATTTCGCCTACAAAAATAATATTTTTGGAAAAAAGGAACATTGGCTATCTAACTGGGAGTCTCGTGGGTGAAAACATCCGAAGCTCAAAGGTAACCGATTTGATTTGATTGCTTTTCTGATTTCCGTGACCAAGTTACCTGCTGCTAGCTGGACAAAATGCTATGCTAGGCTATCAATAAATGTACACAAATGCTTGTCTAGCTTTGGCTGTAAAGCATATTTTGAAAATCTGAGACAACAGGGTGATTAACAAAAGGCTAAACTCTGTCTCAATATATTTCACTTGTGGTTTTCATGAATAGGAATATTTTATAGGAATATTTATGTCCGTTGCGTAATGCTAATTAGTGTCAGTCGATGATTACGCTCCCTCACGCGGGATGGTGAGTCAGAGGTTAAGGGGAGGGCAGGCTATGCTTGTTATTTTTTAAATCAAATTAAATGGGGGTGGAAAAAAATCAATTGTTTCTAAATATGAGATTCACCTGCACAAAAGGCACATCTCTCCTTCTATGGGCACTGTGCATCATGGCTGGATAGGGTGTGCTTTCACTCTCAAAATCCATGCCATTATCTACTGCATTACAGTTAAGACCTGCTTTTTGTGAGTCTTAAAACTTCCCATTAGCACTGCATGAAATTGTGACTTTTGAACTTGTTAAGAACACACCTCAAATATTGCCACCCCTTCAACCTCAGCGCAAGCAAGCTGATGTTAGACAGGTAAATAGCCGAACCTGGCGTTAGGTTTGGAATATGCCAGTGCACCAGTTTTTACATGATGAATTTGCAAACTAATGTGCACCTCCTTAGGACCTGCCGAAAAAACAGCCTGTGTATCTGCATCTCTGTGCTGGCACCCAATTCTCTGTGGATAACTGGATTTACTTTTTGAATTGCATCCATGAAACAATTTGTCGAAACACCATAAGGTTGAGAAACGGAAGGGGCAAAGAAACCTATAATGGACATTGGAGGGGCAGAGAGTAGCTTGTATTGCTTTACTAAAAACCATTAAGAGAAATATGTCAGAGTCAGACTCTTCATGTACATGATCACTTCTGTGTTAGAGCCACAATAGCAGTAGTACTAGGAGACTAGTAAAAATTAACGTAGTTTATGACAATCTCATGGCCACAGACCTTTTATTTGTATCCATTATAGGTAGTTTTGTCAAAAAGAGGGAAAGTCATACAAAAAGACACAACACCACAGAATACAGTCATTCACTGAGCAAAATATAGTCCTTGACGGTGAAAAATAACAGTAAAAGGAAAGACTAATGAAATGGATGTTCTCTAAATGGGATTTTCTATCTAAATAATAAACATGAATGAATTAAATAAATTATGGCTGACTGTATTAGTCAGATCTAGGTAACTACTGTATTCTCTGTATGTAGTCTATTAAAATCAAAGCTCTCAGTATATCTAATGTATGAAATAGAGTTTGTTTTATTAATCAGTCTATGCTTGTTAAAGTCAATTTTCCCCTGACGAAGAAATATGGGCTGGTTTTGCCAAGTGAAACCTTTTCTAAAACACATTTAGAAGAAAATGAAAAAACACAAGCACAGCAGAGTTTCACCCGACAAGAGGGTTGGTGAAATTGGAGATGCTATCTCATGTTCTGATTGATTGCCTGTGAACTCTTTTGAACATAAGAAACAAAATAAATCAGTGCAGAAATGTCAAAGCAATATGCAGAGTACAGAATTCATCTCCCTTCGCCTATCAACAATGTGTATGTCTGAACAGCAGCCATTTTTGACTGGGACATTCACAACATCCCCGAGTCTATTCAGGCACAAAAGGGATTCTCAGGCAGATTTCTTACATGGCCTGGAAATTTTGCAGGGAGACTAGACCGGGACCAAGTCATCAGCATCGAAACAATTATTTCTACAAAAACCCTTCTCAGGTCTCTGCTGAAAACAAAGTGTTGTGTTCCTGTTTGGGATAGGGGGCAGCATTTTCACGTTTGGATGAAAAGCGTTCCCAGAGTAAACTACCTGCTACTCAGGTCCAGTTGCTAATATATGCATATATCAATCAAAGATTGATTCTATACATGGTTTGACATGTTTCTATGAACTGTAATATGACTTTTCTTCTGAACTTTCGCCTGGACCTGCCATCGTGAGTTTGGATTTGTGAACTGAACGCACTAACAAAGGAGGTATTTGGACATAAATTATGGACTTTATCGAACAAATCAAACATTTGTGGAACTGGTATTCCTGGGAGTGCATTCTGATGAAGATGATCAAAGGTAAGGGAATATTTATAACACCATTTCTGACTTCTGTTGACTCCAACATGGCGGATATCTGTATGGCTTGATTTGTTGTCTGAGCGCTGTACTCAGATTATTGCATGGTTTGCTTTTTCCGTAAAGTTTTGAAATCTGACACAGCGGTTGCATTAACCTCTTAACTCCACCCGACACGTAGGCGTCCCATCTAGCCATCAGGAAATGCAAATGTGCTACGCTAAATGCTAATAGCACTCGTTAAAACACTCATGCAGGGTACTGAATTAAAGCTACACTCGTTGTGAATCCAGCCAACAAGTCAGATTTTTAAAATGCTTTTCGGCAAAAGCATGAGAAGCTATTATCTGATAACATGCAACACCCCGAAATACCTGAAGGGGACATAAACAAAATAATTAGCATAGCCGGCGCTACACAAAACGCAGAAATAAAATATAAAACATTCATTTCCTTTGACGATCTTCTTTGTTGGCACTACTAGATGTCCCATAAACATCACTATTGGGTATTTTTTTCCGATTAAATCGGTCCATATATACCCTAAATATCGATCTATGAAGAGTGTGTGATCCAGGAAAAAACAGCGTTTTAAAACGCAATGTCATTTTTTTTAATTAAAAAAGTAGACGATAAACTTTCACAAAACACTTCGAAATACTTTTGTAATCCAACTTTAGGTATTAGTAAACGTTAATAATCTATAAAATTGATCACGGGAAGATGTGTATTCAATAGCTCCACGTCTTGAACTCATGGTCGAAAATTTATCTTCCAAAACATCCTGTCGGAGACCGGAAGGAATGGGCTCTCTCTTACTCCTTTGACCAAGAAACAAAGCCCAGGCAATTGACAAGACTCGCGACATTGTGTGGAAGCTGTAGGACTTGCAATCTCAGCCCCATGTAATTTGGTTTCCCATAAACAATACATGCAAGTGGCGCATTGATACTTTTTCCAGTTTTCAGTGATCAGTTTCTTGCGCTTTCGATGAAACACAGGCTCTGTTATAGTCACAGCCGTGATTTAACCAGTTTTAGAAACGTCTGAGTGTTTTCTATCCACACATACTAATCATATGCATATACAATATTCCTGGCATGAGTAGCAGGACGCTGAAATGTTGCGCGATTTTTAACAGAATGTTCGAAAAAGTAGGGGGTAGGATTAACAGGTTAACCTCTGTATCTCACAAAGATAGGTTGGTTGGAACCAAAAGGACAGATTTCCACCGGTCTAATGATCATTGCTTGTGGCCCAAGCAAGTCTCTTCTTATTGGAGTCCTTTAGTAGTGGTTTCTTTGCAGCAATTCAACCATGAAGTTCTGATTCATGCAGTCTCCTCTGAACAGTACATTTTGCACTGTGTCTGTTCCTTGAACTCTGTGAACTGCTATCTGATGTGCAGTTAACTCTAATGAACTTATCTTCTGCAGCAGAGGTAACTCTGGGTCTTCCTTTCTGGCGGTCCTCATGAGAGCCAGTTTTATCATAGCGCTTGGCGGTTTTTGTGACTGCACTTGAAGAAACGTTCAAAGTTCTTGACATTTCCAGATTGACTGACATTCATGTCTTAACTTCTTAAGGTATAGGGGGCAGCATTTTCACTTTTGGATAAATAGCGTGCCCAATTTCAACTTCCTGCTACTCATGCCAAGAATATAAGATATGGATATTATTAGTAGATTTGGATAGAAAACACTGAAGTTTCTAGAACTGTTTGAGTCATGTCTGTGAGTATAACAAACTTGCTCAGTTTTTTTGACGTCTCTGTTCAGTGATTTCTCATTGAGAAACCATATTTCTTAGGCACTTTTTTTCAGTTCCTACCGTTTCCACTGGATGTCACCAGTCCTTGGAATTTGGTTGACGTTATTCCTTTGTGCAATGAAGAAGTACAGCCATGTTGGAAAAAGGTAACGCTGTTGAGTGCGCAAGACTTGAAAAGTAGCGTTAGTTTCCTCTCGTCCTCTATTAAAAACAGATAGACCCGTCTTCAATTTGATTTGATGGATTATTAACATTTAAAAATAACTAAAGTTGTATTACAAAAGTAGTTTGAAATGTTTTGGCAAAGTTTACAGGCAACTTTTGAGATATTTTGTAGTGACGTTGCTAAATTTGGAAGCTGTTTATTTCTGGAATAAACGCATCAAATAAATTGACATTTTGGATATATATCTGGATGGAATTAATCAAACCAATTGTCATGTTTATGGGACATATTGGAGTGCCAACAAAAGAAGCTAGTCAAAGGTAAGGCATGTTTTATATTTTATTTCTGTGTTTTGTGTAGCGCCTGCAGGGTTGAAATATGTTACTCTGTTTACTGTTGTGCTATCATCATAATAGCTTCTTATGCTTTTGCCGAAAAGCCTTTTTAAAATCACACATTTTAGTTGAATTTGCCGCGCTGCATTTTGCCTGGCTTTTGTCCAAGTGGGACGCAAGCATCCCCTATACCATAAGAACTTAAAGTAATGGACTGTCGTTTCTCTTTGCTTATTTGAGCTGTTCTTGCCATAATAGGGACTTGGTCTTATACCAAATAGGTCTATCTTCTGTATACCACCTCTACCTTGTCACAACACAACTGGCTCAAATGCATTAACCAGTTGGATTTAGGGGGCACTATTTTAATTTTTGGATGAAAAACGTTCCTGTTTTAAACAAGATATTTTGTCACAACAAGATTATCGACTATGCATTTAATTGACAGCTAAGGAAAGAAGACACTGACGTTTCCAAAACTGCAAAGATATTGTCTGTGAGTGCCACAGAACTGATGTTACAGGCGAAACCCAAATAAAAATCCAACCAGGAAGTGCCGCATTTTTTGAAACCGCCTCATGCCAATGACTATATGGCTGTGAATGAGCTACGAATGAGCTTATGTTTTCCACGTTTTCCCCAAGGTGTCTACAGCATTGTGACATCTTTTTAGGCATTTCCCTTGAAGAATGGCTGTAAGGGACCATATATGGCATGTGGACACATGGCGTCTCCCGCAGAAAACCTTGCGTAAAATACTGAGGTAGCCATTTTTCCAATCGCTTCTTATGAGAAACCAACTGCCTCGATGGATATATTATCGAATACATTTGTTAAAACACATTGAGGATGGATCCTAAACAACGTTTGCCGTGTTTCTATCGATATTATGTAGCTAATTTTGAAAAAAGTTTGGCGTTATAGTTGTAGCATTTTTCGGTCGATTTCTCAGCCAAGCATGGTGAAGAAACGGGAGCTTTTTCGCCTACAAAAATAATACTTTTTGGAAAAAAGGAACAATTGCTATCTAACTGGGAGTCTCCTGAGTGAAAGCATCCAAAGTTCTTCATAGGTAAATTATTTAATTTGGATGCTTTTCTTATTTTTGTGAAAATGTTGCCTGCTGCCAGCAGAGCCTAGCATAGCATTATGCCATGATACATTTACACAAATGCTTGTCTAGCGTTGGCTGTAACGCATATTTTGAAAATCTGAGATGACAGTGTTGTTAACAAAAGGCTAAGCATGTATTTGAATATATTTATTTCATTTGCGATTTTCATGAATAGGAACAGTTTCTAGGGGTATTTATATTTGTTGCGTTATGCTAATGCATTTGAGGCTATGATTACACTCCCGGATATGGGTTTCCTCGTCGCAACTGGTTAAGAAGGAAAGAAATTCCACAAAGTAACTTTTAACAAGGCACACCTGTTAATTTAAATGCATTCCAGGTGACTACCTCATGAAGCTGGTTGAGAGAATGCCAAGTGAGTGTGCAAAGCTGTAATCAAGGCAAAGGGTGGCTACTTTGAAGAAAATATTAAATGTTTTATATGATACCAGATGTATTCAAGTGCAGTCACTGGATCCTGGACTTCCTGATGAGCTTCCCCCAGGTGGTAAGGGGAGCCAACAACACGTCTGTCATGCTGATCATCAACACTGGAGCCCCTCATGGGTGTGTACTCAGTCCCCTCCTGTACTCCCTGTTCACCCACGACCAAACAAACACGACTCCAACACCGTTAAGTTTGCTGACACCAACAACGATGAGACAGCCTATAGGGAGGAGGTCAGAGAACTGGCAATGTGGTGCCAGGACAACAACCTCTCCCTCAATGTGAGCAAGACTAAGTAGCTGGTCGTGGACTACAGGAAAAGGCGGGCCGGACCAGCCCCCATTAACATCAATGGGTCTGTAGTGGAGAAGGTCGAGAGCTTCAAGTTCCTTGGTGACCACATCACCAACGAACTATCATGGTCCAAACACACCAAGACACTCATGAAGAGGGCACGACAAAACCTTTTTCCCCTCAGGAGACTGAAAAGACTTGGCATGGGTCCCCAGATCTGGATCCTCTAAAGCTACACCATCGGTTGCATCACCGCCTGGTATGGCAGCTGCTCGGCATCTGACTGTAAAGAGCTACAGAGGGTAGTGCGTACGGCCCAGTACATCACTTGGGCCAAGCTTCCTGCAATCCAGGACCTATATAATAGGCCGTGTCAGAGGAAAGCCCATAAAATTGTCAGATTCCAGTCACCCAAATCATAAACTGTTTTCTCTGCTGCCGCACGGCAAGTGGTACCGGACCACCAAGTCTAGGACAAAAAGGCTCCTCAACTGCTTCTACCCCCAAGCCATAAGACTGCTGAACAATTAATCAAATGACCACCAGACTATTACATTTTTAAGTTAAATTTATTTGGTAAATATTGTCTTAACTCTTTTTGAACTGCACTGTTGGTTAAGGGCTTAAAAGAAAGCATTTGACGGTAAGGTCTGCACTTGTTGTATTCTGCGCATGTAACAAATAAAGTTGATTTGATTCAATATTATTCTACAATGTAGAAAATAGTAAAAATAAAGAAAAACCCTGGAACAAGTACTGTAGGTGTCCAAACTTGACTGGTATTTTACATGCCATCTAAACTACACAGGGAACGTTTATCATAATACAGTCTCACCTCTCTCTCAGCACAATGACTTTCGGCTGTGTCCGACACCTCTTGCTGAGGGTGAAGAGTTTGTTGACGATTCGTCGGGATTTGGCAATGAGCTGTCTGCTGCTGAGCTCCAGCTGTCTGTAGCGTTGGTGGACGGCCGGCTCCATCTTCCAGAAGTACTGGATGGCAGATGTGTTGAGGGCGTAGAACATCGGGAGTCTCCGCAAAAAGTTCTGGAACTCCTCTGAAAGGCAGACAGGTGTGGAGAGGTTTAATGCCCCCTTGTCGTTCTGGTCTGCTTATTTATTTATATGATTCTGTTCATTTTGTCTGATAAAGTCAGACGGCATTAAGGGATCACTTTAGAGAGAGCACATGGGACTTGATTTGCCGGGCCGCAGTTGGGGAAAATGGAAGTGATGCATATGCTAATAGAAAGAGGCAGAAATAAATGTAGGTCTGTGTCTCTGTTTGAAACACCAAGAACCCAGCCAGCTCCTGGCAAAGCAAGCTCATGGCTCTGTGTGCAGAGGCACAACAGCCAAACAGATTGAAAAGCAGCAAAAAATATTACTTTGCTTCATGGTAAGTGTTAGGTTTAACGAGTCAAAGGGGGCAAAAAACGATTTTCAGAGCAATCGATATATGCTTTCATGATTGAATAGATTTTTCAGAATTCAATTCTAATTCATCTGTAATGAGAAAGTGACAGTGATATTTACAATTAACAGTGATGTTGATTATCTCTGATTACAATCGTCATTCGCTCTCAAAGTGATTAGCCATGGTGTAATATGTACTGCTGTGAATTTTTGATAAACCGTCGCTATATTAGGAGAGAGATCTCAGACTGCAATTAGAAGTAAACATAGTAGTGACTTTACGGCCATTAGATTCCATGATGTGCTCGGTAAAGGATGTTTACATGTTTTAAATCAGCCTCCAGCTGCTGCATTCAAATGAATTAGTGTGCTCCATTGCACCCCGAGTAAACCTGCTTAGGCTGGCACCATTCCCAGGACACAAAAAAAAAAGTCTGTTCATGCCAAGACTAGAGCGCTGTTTCACTGCCACGACAATGACACCTCATCCCTGAAAGCCCAGGCCTCTTCCCACCATTATTATCTTGTCAGACGATGAAAACAGCTAGGTAACAATGCTTCTCTCTTAATGCCTTCCCACAGCTCTGCTCTGAGGCAAACCACTGCAGAACTACAGGTACTGAACCTGGGCAAATTAAACAGCTCACATCAACAATGCAGTAGGGCAGATGGTGTGAAGGGTATAATTGGTCCAACTGGCTCAGACAGTTACACTATAATGCTGCCAACATCAAGGTTGTGGGTTTAGTCCCTCGCATGGGCCATGTGAATTAAACATAGTGTCTTCAGAAAGTATTCATACCGCTTGACTTATTGCACATTGTTTTATTACAGCCTAAATTCAAAATGGATTAAATATAACTTCTTCCTCACCCATCGGCACACAATACCCTATAATGACAAAGTGAAAATGTTTATTTTATTTTATGAAATACACAAATATTTCATATACATAAGTATTCACAACCCTGAGTCAATACAGTACATGTTAAAATCGCCAGCGTTTACGGCTGTGGATCTTTCTGGGTAAAGACTCGCAACTCCAGTGTATATTTGGCCTTGTGTTTAGGATAATGTCATGCTGAAAGGTGAATTTGTCTCCCAAGTGTTTGTTAGAAAATAGACAACCAGGATTTCCTCTAGGATTGTGCTTAGCTATTCTGTTGATTTTTATCCTAAAAAACTCCCTAGTCCTTGCCGATGACAATCATATCCATAACATGATGACGCCACCACGCTTTAAAATATGAAGAGTGGTACTCGGTGATGTGTTGGTTTTGCCCCAAACAGAACACTTGGTATTCAGGACAAAGTTAATATATATAAATATATATATATATATTTTGCCATTTTACTTTACTGCCTTTTTGCAAACAGGATGCATGTTTTGGAATATTTTTTTCTGTAGTCTTTCCTTTCACTCTGTCAATTAGGTTAGTATTGTGTAGTAACGACAATGTTGTTGATCCTCAGTTTTCACCTATCACAGCCATTAAACACCCTCCAACTGTTTTAAAGTCACCATTGGCCTCATGGTGAAATCCTAGAGCAGTTTCCTTCCTCTCCGGCTACTGAGTTAGGAAAGACGCCTGTATCTTTGTAGTGATTGGGTGTAGAAAAGCAACTTCACCATGCTCAAAGGGATATTCAATGTCTGCCCTTCTTGGCGAGGCTTTGGAAAACCTCCCTGGTTTTTGTGGTTAAATCTGTGTTTGAAATTCACTGCTCAACTAAGGGACCTTACATGTATGTGTGGGGTACAGAGTTGAGGTTTTCAAAAATCATGTTAAACACTATTCCACACAGAGTTCATTGAACTTATTTTTTGACTTGTTAAACAAATGTTTACTCCTGAACATATTTAGGCTTGCCATAACAAATTGGTTGAATAATTATTCACTCGTTTTTATTCATTTGTACTTTGACATTATGAGGTATTGTGTTTAGGCCAGTGTCAGCAAATTTCTATTTAATCAATTTTAGATTCAGGCTTTAACACAACAAAATGTGGAAAAGTCAAGGGGCGTAAATACTTTCTGGAGTTGCTGTATGCGTTTACAGACTTCTCAAGTGTGACCCGGACATTTAATATGAATAATTCAGCCTTTAAATATACATGTGAACCCATAGACAGCAGACGTCACACTGATTCCGTGTTGTGTAAGGTTCTGTGGCATATATCAGGAGACTGAAAAGATTTGGCTTTGGTCCCCAGATCCTCAAAACATTCTACAGCTGCACCATCAAGAGCATCCTGAACGGTTGCATCACCGCCTGGTATGGAAACTGCTCTGCATCTGACCGTAAGGTGCTACAGAGGCTAGTGCCTCCTGCTGTGTACGTCACTGGTGCCAAGCTTCCTGCCATCTAGGACCTATATATATACACACTAGGCGGTGTCAGATGAAGTCCCAAAAAATGATCAAAGACTCCAGTCACCCAAGTCATAGACTGTTCTCTCTGCTACTGCATGACAAGCGGTACCAGAGCGCCAAGTCTAAAAGGTTCCTTAACAGCTACTACCCCAAATCAACAAGACTTAACAGCTTCTAACCCCCAATCCACCCCCCCCCCCTTTTTACACTGCTGCTACTCATTGTTCATTATCTAGGCATAGTCACTTTACATGTACAAATTACATCAACTAACCTGTACCCCGCACATTGACTCCGTATCGGAACTCCCTGTATATGTCCTTGTAATTGTAACTTTTTATTTTTTTACTTAAGAAAATATTAAAAATAAATCAAATTAAAGTGAAAAAAGAAAATTTACTCTTTCTTGACCTGCATTGTTGGTTAAGGGCTTGTAATAAGCATTTTACGGTACTTTTTTATTCGGCGCATGATAAATACAATTTCATTTGATTTGACGTACAGTTGCAGTACATTTGTGCAAGTATATTGAATGTTACAAATGATCTATATACACCTCTGTGACTGTATCATCATGTCATACTCCCATACCCGACTCTTCAAAGTCCTGGTTGGCCATGTTCCAGGTGTCTCTGATGTGCAGTAGGCTGGCCTCCATGGCCCTCAGGTCCACGTCGGGGCAATTACACTGGGGGAAGCCTGGGCTGCAGCGGCACCAACAGTCATTGTCTCGGCACACAAACTGACCCTCCACGTTACAGCCGATGTAGCTTAGAGCAGCCTGGACGAACCTGACCCTCAGGTACTCTGGTAGGATGGCCTGGAGACCTGAGGAGAGGACATGGTACAGTTTATATGACAACACTGGCTAAACTTCAAGACAAATGACTGTAATAATGTAAACTAGACTCAAATACTGTATTAACTATAGACTTTCTACTGTAAGTTACTATAGGACAGAAGAGGTATTTTCTGGTCACTTTATAGATACATTTCCACTGTCTTGATCATACATGTCTACAAATCCCTGTGATCCACTTAGGAATCCAGAGGTTCGGTTTCCAATGCCAGACAAAGACGAATTGAAGCTAAAATCCTTTCGACACTCTGGTGCCTCTTGTCTAACGTTTGGCAGAGAATATAAACTGACAATTCCATCAGAATGTCTGGGTGGGTTCAATTATGGATGGCCGACCTTGCAGATTAATCTTGTTTTCAGGGCTCTGAACCAGAACAGAGCTGACTGAGTCCAGGTTGTCATAGTTACTGCATCCAAGAGGGCCCGTCCTGGTTTCGGTCACCTAACGGGAAAGACAGAGGCACATGGCAATACTCCACTACACTGTAAAAGAGAGCCACTAAAGTCATAAAAAATGTAGGGATGCAGAGCTGAATGTCATGTGGAATGAGATCAACAACAAGAGTATGCTCACTCAGATCCTACCATCTGTACTTCCACAGGACTAAATATTTTATACCTTATTGAGACATGTTTAAATGTTCACATCAACAAACATTACAAGTAGTAGTACAGTAGTTCAGTTGTTTGGTATATGATGCAACACCAAGGTTGTGCATTTAGACATATCCACTATTCAGTATAGTCTGTTAGATGATAATTCTCTGTTCAGAGGCCACATTATGTTATATCCAAAAAGTATAGTACATGAATAAGCTTAAGGTTGAGAGGTGGTTTCTTGTCTACTCAGAGAAAGCGATGACATACAGTAGCAATGCAACCAAAAAACACTGTCATCTGACACAAGGGAGAGAAGAATGTGGAGTCTGCAAAAAAGTAAAAGAAAGAACGAAGAATTTTTTTCGGTGGGAGCTTCCAATTATGCTTTAAGTCTTGAAAGATGCAGTTACATGCAAGCCTGGCAGACATATCACTAGATTCATGCTGACAAATGAGAAAGACACTGGATCTCTTCTCCTCTGGGTGAGCGGTTAGATCGTTCACAATCACAGCTCAATCCTCCTTGACAAAAGGCTGATTTAAAGCTCCCGTATATCAAGGTTTCTCTGCCACCATTCCAAGTCTGGCAGCCTGTGGGCCTATCCATCTCCCTCCTCGTCACTTGCAAGTTATTCTCCCCTAATGCCACAGTGGCTCCTTCTTTTAATATTTCCCCAAAGGGCCAATAAAAGTAACCACATCACCAGTGTAGATCAATGAGGAACTATGGTTCTACATTCAGAAGAAAGGGGACACTTTCCTTTCCCTCTGTGGGCAGAAAAGTTGTCTTTCTTTGACACCTACTTTAAGGTCACTGTGAAAACAGAGGGAAGGGTGAGACACAGGAAAGAACATGAAGAACAGAAACTTAACTGTTTCAAAAAGGTACGCATTCAAAACATGAATATGCCATAACCATGACCAACCTTCATACATAAGCAGCAGTGATTCATTATATGACAATCACAAAATATTATTTTTAATTCAACATTGAGGTTTGAGTTACTTTGAAATGGAGAGGGGGGAAGAGGGTTGAGAAAGAGAGATTAAAAACCTCAACTTCAGCAGGCCTATCGACGGCATTTCCATTATTTTTTTTTATTGATGCTTCGACGAAAATAATTAAAATCCGTGAAATGTCTAGAGGGATGGGCAGATAAATTTCTAACACAGACAGATGTCCAACTTAAAGGGAAATGTTTTAATTTAAATCTGGATTTTCTATGCATAGCAATGAGACCATCTGCAACAAGGACCAAGTGAAGCCGAGCATACGCACACTTAAATCCATTTCTTATAGAAAGGACAAAAACAAAAAAGGTCTTAACAGTTGTTTGTATAAAAGTATGTTCAGTAACTTATTGGGACTTTGGTGGATAGAAAAATGTAAATGAGGAGGTAGAGAGAGAGCGAGCGGGGGTTGTATTAATATGCCATAATCGAGTGCTGACTATCAGAAATTCTAACAGCTGCATTTAATGGGACTGGCGATTGCTCTTAAAGGCTTTCCTGGAATAGGAATGTGCTGCTTGGTTATGTGATGGAGACAAGTCTGGTATGCATCATCATATTCTACATTTAAGTCATTCAGCAGACACTCTTATCCAAACTGAGTAACAGTAGTGAGTGCATCATTTTTTTTACTTCGTACCGGTCCCTAGTGGGACTCAAACCCACAACCCTGGCGTTGCAAGCGCAATGATCTACCAAACTGAGCCACATGAGACTTGCTATACAGGAACAGCACTCACTCACAGTATGGATGCTTCTTCTGATTAAGGCAGAGACCAGAGTCCCGTCCTGCCTCAGCCAAAGAATCTGCCCCTGGGGAGATCGTGACTACAACCTCAAGCTCATTACCATAACGCAAAATTAGCGATTTCTGAAAATTGCAAATTAAATGAAATAAATATGCCTATCCTCAAGCTTATCCTTTTCTTAACAATCCTGTTGTCTCAGATTTTCAAAATATGCTTTAGAACCAGAGAAAATCAATAATTTGTGTAAGAGTGGTGATAGCTAGCTTAGCATTTAGCGTTAGCATTTAGCACGCAACATTCACAAACACCAGCAAAGGGATCAAATAAAATAATTTAATCCTGTTGATTTCCTGGTCACTCAAACATCTTGGTTTTGCCTGTAGATTCTGTTCTATGGCACTCACAGTGAAAATCTTTACAGTTCTAGAAACGTCAGAGTGTCTTCTTTCCAAAACTATCAATTCCAAGCATAGTCGAGCATCTTTTCGTGACAAAATATTGCGCTTAAAACGGGCATGTCTTTTTATCCAAAAATGAAATACTGCCCCTAGAGTCTTAACAGGTTAAAGGTCTTGCAAGTGTTTAATGTTTGGGAATAGCTAATGATTTAAAGCGAGAATGAAAATATAAGCATATCCCAAGTGCTCCAAAGCAATGCAGTAACAACCCTTGTATACTTTTATATGCATGGTGCAATGCCTCAAATGACAAGGAAGCTCAATTATTTTCTAAATGCGAGCATTATTAATAGTATTATTATACCACTAAGGCAGAAGCATAGAAACTGATGAAGATCATGCCTTCTGTTAATTCCACCTATGAGTAATTCCACAAAATCAGAATATAATACATAAAATGCCAGTAAGTGAGCCCCAGATGTCAGATATTTAAATAATAATGGGTATTAAGAGGCCTATACACCAACCTGTTAAAAAAGTATGGAATGGCATTAATGTTTGGGACCGGCGCTTCTTCGGAAATTGCTTTTTTCACGGCACCACAGAGAATCGTCCTGTTTTTAATCACTAGGCATAGCCTTAGTAGATGCAGCATATCCCCATTTGCATCCTAGATGTGTTTACGCGTGTTTAGACATTCTTTGAGGATTCCGGCAAGATGTTTTAAAACCACTTTGTTGCACTGGCTTACACTACGATGTCAACCAGAGCTGGGGATCAGCTTATCGACTTGAAGAGAGAAAAAATAAACTAGCATGAGATTATATTTGTGCCCCCTAAATAAATGGAGGCTCATTGAAATCCGCAGGGGAGCAGCAGAGGACCTTTAAGAGAAGAAAGTAGGAGTTACTGTGGCAAGGCAAACTATGATATGCTGTTTTTTTTAGATTAGAGTCTGTTTCCCAACTTGGATGGGGCTGAGAGAGAGACTCCTTTTGATTTGGAACAAATTATCATCCCTTTTCCCTTCTCTCAGAGCTTAATAATTATGGTGCTCTTGGCAGACAATGTTGCAGAGAGAGGAAACAGAGCTGGCTAAAGGTTAAGATTACTCACAACTTGTATATTAGTAGCTTGACTGACGATGACCCAGACAGAGGTTAAAGGGTAAGTGAAGCCAACTGCAGCTCATACCTTTATCTAATTTGTAAAGTTCTCCCAGAGTATATAAGACCTTGATAGAAAATAACAAACTTCCTCTTGTTTTTACATCTGACGGGGGAGGACATGGCAAAATGTTAAAGAGGACACAACAATTTTATAACGAAGATGACAACATCTGTATGAAATGAATAATTCATTGATACACAAGGGATAAAACAAGACAGTGTTTTTTTATTTTATTTATCCACATCAAATCTGTTCTACATCGTGAACAACTGCAACCATATTTTCTCACTAGATTTCCAAAGCTCAGCCACACAAATTATCTTTATTCCCCTACAAATGAACCATAAGAGAACATGAGTGACTAAACACCGCAGCAGTCCTGTCCTCTCCCCATCGATGGCTTGTTGTTTTTCAGGCTAATTGTAATAAACCTTAGTAGAAATGGACCTGGGTTGTAAATCAAACTTTAACCATTTGATTTATGTCCACCCAGCACTGTTAGTATCACCTGCCAGTGTTTCTTGCTCACCGGTAGGTTAAAGCACCGATTATTACAGATGGCGGAACCCCAGTATTCTTCATAAGTCTTCTATTCATTAGCGTGACACCTTAACTCATACCCAAAATGGCTGACAAATGGGGCAAGCTCTCTAAGAAATTGTTGAAATAGAACCGAGGATTCATCACTCTGATGCGTAATTGTAGAGGCACCACTTCCCTTCGCCTCCCATCTTTCTTTTTCCTTTCCCTTTATTTTTCACCTGAAGTGTTATAGCTATAGCTCCTACATTATACCAGGACAACAGGCTTTTCTCCTCCTGAAATCTGTTCTCTTAAAGCCGTTGTCCGGTGCCCTCTTTCTAAGAGATGCTTTTGTTTTGCCATCAGTCTTCATCTTGACGAGGTAAAAATCCATGGCCTGAATTAAAGGCAGCTGATGCTGTGAATATTTCACATCAGTCACTGAAACTGCCTCCTAAACAAATGCACCTCAGAGGACTTCTGCTCCATTCATCTCAATCAGACGATTTTAGCAGCACTTTGTCCACGAGAACGCTGCCAACAAAGCCATGTGTCCCGTTGCCAATTCACTTTAAGGAATATATGGCCTTATCTGTCTGTGGTGGCCAAAGATGGGATAGCACTGGGAAAAGTCAATGATAAACAGATGGATGCTTTCAAACTACAAGTGAGTTTATAACTCTACATCATCTTAGATAATGTTCAAAATCAATGTTGAACTGTACAATTGTGTCAGGTATGACTGTCACATGTATTTTAGCACACACCTACTCCCCTCCCCCACATTCTTTAGAAGTTGGTCCCCAAACCTCAAGATGTACAAAACAGTCTAGCAGTCCAGTTTTAAACAATCACTTCTAAATAAATGTAAATTCGACACCAGTGGCTCACCAGCTGGTGAAACACTGCTCTCATACCAGATGTCTATACATTGGAAATTCCTCAATGATAATCCTCTCATTGCCACAGGTACATGTAAACAAATCACAGGCTCACATGGAAACGAATCACCCCGAATACGGAGTCTGACAAACATGTCCTGCTGTGCAAAGGGCAAACTCAGCCGATCACTCATTACTCAGTAATAATGACTGACACAGTGATTAATGGACCCAGCTAGAGGGCTCTGGGAATGAATGTGTGTGTGTGTGTGGGGGGGGGGGAGGTCATGGATGCAATCTGGATGTGGTGCAGCTTGTAGGTTTACCTTAATGGCTGTGGATGCTATCTGGATGTGGTGCAGCTTGCGCAGGGTGCTCTCTCTGTCGATGAAGTAAGAGGCAGCCAGTTGATGCAGGGCCTCTAGAGTCACGGCTGTACCGTTGGCCTCTCTTGTCTCCACCGTTCTACTCAACCTCCGCTTGTCCACAAAGATCATTAATGACTCCTCCCCTAAACACACACAGAGTGGAGCAGAATATGCACTGAGAACTGGGCTGGGGAATAGAACACATTCAATATGACACCTTTACAGCAAAGAGAGAATTTACTGTTTGCGTTTCTGACGCTGAGCATCAGCAACATACAGAGGATTGGGTTAAAAGAACATCAATAAATACATATTATTCTTACCCCCCAGGGTGGCTGAGAGCAGAAAGTGTGTTCCGTACTTCCTGATGATGCTGTCTGTAATGGAGCTGAGGCTGGGCCGTCTGCCCAGGTGCCTGATGGTCTGGAGGAACTCTGGGTCCAGGGGCAGGGCCAGACCATTGTTGTCCTGTCTCTCTAGAGCCAGGCTGTTCACTTTCCAGCGGCCAAACTCCCTGCAATGTCACAGTCACACATTAGCACACACACACAAACAAACACAGGCAGCGATTTGCACATGCACCCCCCCCACCCACACACAGCAGGCTTCATTTGCAAACACCCTCTTTCATAGTCATAGTGAAGACAGAGGAAAAAGGTCTCAAGAGGATGTTACAGCCAGCCAACAGCCTTACGCTTGGTGCGGAGACTAATTTTTAGATTCAGGCAATGCTGGGTGGGAAATTTGTCTGCACGCCATGACATCTCCGGTGCCATTTCTTAAAATATGAACGGTGCTCTCTTTCTCTCCGAGGGCACAAGGCTCCCCATCATTACGCACACCTGTCCCCCCCCCCCCATTACACAAATCAGCAATTATTATCACCTCTGTCATTACCTCCCCTATGTCTCTCTGTTCCCCCGCACTGTTTCCTGCTTCAGCATTGATTGTCATATGTCCTTGTCCTGATGCTGTTCCTCTCTTGTTCGATGTCTGTTCCGATTAAATGTTTGACTCCCCGTACCTGCTTCTCTACTCCAGCGTCGGTCCTTACAGATTACCATGCAGCTCAAACAGCCCATAATAACCAGGCTTCAGTGGTCAAGCCTATTATGGAGCGAAAGGATCAATGTAAAACTGAAATTAGTACTGCAGATTTTAATGGAATAAAAATGGAGGTGATCTACTGTGGGTCGGAATAGTTTCAGGTCTGTCGTGGAACAATCAGGGAAAACACACGGGCACGCACCCGCACACACGCTCAAGAGTCCACAGTAGCCGTCAATAAAAACTCACTTTTCTGGGGGGAAAGTCCCCCCAGGGAAGAAAAACACATAAAAAAGTAGCCAACAGGAATCAGCTAATTAGGGCCTGTTTCACGATGCCGTTTTTCCATAACGAGGGTCAATTACTGGTATTCCTGCCACTGAGCCGTGGGGGAGAGGAGGGAGAGAGTAGAGCAGAGCTTAACCATGATCGACACAAAGCCTCGCCAGGCTTGTTGATGTACAGTTAAGGATGCTGGTTAGCAAGGGCACACACAAACACCCTAGCGAATTAGCTAGCATTAGCACTGGGCAATTCCACTACTGGCCCCCTGTAGGGATGCTAGGACACGCACTGCTTTATTTATTAAAAATGTTAAAGAACGCAATGGTAAATCTTAGCACTGGCAGTAGTGCCATAGGCCAGGCGGTGTGTCAGAAATATTTTTGCTATTTTCACAGTGGTAATTATGGGTGCAGTAGCTGGCGGTGGCACATAGGGCTTGACCCCTCACTGCCCAATCAGAACGTGCTCCATGTCTAAATACAGTACATGGTTGCTTTAAGTTGTGTATTAACAGTCTTATGTATTGCATTGTTTTCAACTCCAATTCAAACAGTATGCTGTAGTCTAGTTTATAAAATACCCTACAGAAACAAAATAACAAAAATGTAAGACAATCCCATATTTGCTAAATAGCCTATTGTGGTAAACCGTGGGGTGTTGGGTTGAATGTTCAGAGATTGACACAGAGACAGGGAGGCGTTAATCAGAAAAACAACTTTACTTAAGACAGAAAATAAATATATTAAAGAAATAACTTCGGTTTTGCTTGGTCTTCAATCTCTCTTTATACCGGTGTCCGTGTCTCTCTCCCGCGGTGTGCCATCGTGCTCCTTTTATTTAGCCTCCACAGCTGGTTGGCACTTTCCTCTAATTACCTCCCCATGTCGGGGTGCCCAGCTCCCGGAATCCCAGCAGAGGGAGCCAACATCGCCTCACGTACGTCTCCTCTATGACCATCCCCCGTGGTAGACCTCCTGGGATACCACACAACACCCCCCCCCTTAGCCCTGACTGGGAGGGAGGCATGCTCAGGGCTAGGTTTGCATCCCTCCTGGATAGGGCGTCCACATTGCCGTGCTGGGCCCCTAACCTGTGGATGACAGAGAGAATCGCTGTAAGGACAGGAACCAGCGGGTGACACGGTCATTCGTGTCCTTACCTCATGCTATCCACACGAGCGGGGCATGGTCAGTAATCAAGGTGAACTTCCTCCCGAGAAGGTAATACTTGAGGGTGTCGAGGGCCCACTTCACGGCGAGGCACTCCTTCTTGACAATTGAGTACTTCTTCTCCATCAGGAGGAGCTTCCTGCTGACATACATGATGGGGTGCTCCTCGCCTTCCCGCTCTCGAGACAAAAACGGCCGTTACCCCGGTGTCAGACACGTTTGTCTGGACCAGGAGAGTTTGAGAAGTCCGGGCTGACAAGTACCAGGTGCGAACATAGCGCATACTTCAGGGTCTGGAAAGCCGCCTCTGTGTCCTCCATCCATCGCACCGTCTGGAGTAGTCGTGCATTTGTTAAATCTGTCAGGGGAGAAGCTATTGCGTCTAAGTTAGGTACAAATCTACTGTAGTAGCCCGCTAACCACAGGACTGACTTTACCTGCCTCTTTGTTCAGGGGACCGGCCATCCTTAATATAATAATAATAAATGCCATTTAGCAGACGCTTTTATCCAAAGCGACGTACAGTCATGTGTGCATACATTCTACGTATGGGTGGTCCCGGGGATCGAACCCACTACCCTGGCGTTACAAGCGCCATGCTCTACCAACTGAGCTACAGAAGGACCACAGCAATTTTTTTTCTTGGGGTTTCACATTTCCCCTCCCAATCTGATATCCCAGGCATTCCACTTCGGCGTAGCCCAGCTTGCACTTGTGGGGGTTCGCGATCAGACCTGCATCCCTTAGCGCATCAACCACAGCCTGTAACTTGCAGATGTGCAGTGACAATTGGGACTCACAATTATGTAATCTAGATAATCCGCTGCGTACTCACTGTGCGGCCACATACTCAGTCCATGAGCCGCAGAAATGTTGCTGGAGCCCCGTGGAGCCCGAAAGGCAGAACGCGGTAGTGGTATAGCCCCCCCGGGTTGGAGAAGGCAGTCTTCTCCTGGAAGGCCGCTACCTGGGGCACCTGCCAGTACCCCTTCGTTAGGTCCAAGGTGCTGACGTATCTCGCTGTCCCCAAGTGGTCGATCAGTTCGTCCACCCAGGGCATGGGGTAGGCATCAAACTTACTGATCTCATTCAGGCCCCGGAAGTCATTACAGAAGCGGATGGTTCCGTCCAGTTTTGGAACCAGCACTATGGGGCTAGATCACTCACTGAGAATCCTCCAGTACCCCCATTTCTAGCATTGTTGTCACTTCCCGCTGGACCACCACCCTCCGGGCTTCTGGTATGGCCGTTTACACACTTTCTCCCGCAACAGTGTGGATCTGATGGTCCACAAGGTCTGTGGGGGTCGGCTGCTCTTCCCAGACCTCCTTGGCTAGGTACAGCAGCCCGCGCGGCCGATGGCCATACAGGAGCTCAAAGGGGGAGAACCCCATGGATGCTTTGGGTACCTCACGCACTGAAAACATCAGGTGGGGCAGCAGCTGGTCCCAGTTCC
The DNA here is from genome assembly GCF_021184085.1 of Oncorhynchus gorbuscha. NCBI lineage: Eukaryota > Metazoa > Chordata > Actinopteri > Salmoniformes > Salmonidae > Oncorhynchus > Oncorhynchus gorbuscha. The sequence continues at coordinate 25,007,014 of NC_060187.1, read as the reverse complement.
TCCAGTCTCTCTCGATGACCTTCTTCAGCATGTCTCAGGGTCTTATTGAAGCGTTCCACCAGCCCATCGATTTGTGGATGGTACACACTGGTCCTCACTTGTTTGATTCGTAACAGATTGCAGACATCCTTCATCACACAAGAGATGAACACGGTGCCCTGTCTGTCAGGATTTCCTGCAGAAGCCCACCTGGCTGAATAAATGGAAGAGCTCCCGTGTGATACCTTTGGATGCCGCCGTGCGTAGCGGTATTGCCTCAGGTTAACAGGTGGCGTAATCCATGAATACCAGGATGTATTGGTGTCCCCTTGCGTTCTTTACCAACGGACCCACCAGATCAATTGTCAACCGCTCGAATGGCACTCCTATAATGGGTAAGGGAACCAAAGGGTTTTGATACTGCACCCTCGGAGCTATGATCTGGCACTCCGGGCAACCACGGCAGTAGTCCTCCATGGCGCGTTTGACTCCGGCCCAGTGGAACCGGTTCCCGATCCGCTCCCTGGTTTTCTCCACCCCCAGGTGTTCCCCAAGCAGGTGGGTGTTGTCAAGCTGCAACACAGTCCTAACATACTGGCTGGGTATGAGTAACAAGTCTTTGGTCTCCCCATTATGCTTCACTACCTGATACAATAAATTATGCTTAATTGCGAAGTGGGGGTAGCACCAATTACTTAACCCAGGTAACAGTACGCCATCCACCGGCATCACCTGGGCCCTAGCATTCTGGAGATTTGGGTCTTCTAATTGGGCCGTCCACAACTGACCCGTGAGGATTCCCATGTTGGGAGGTCCGTCTAACTCCATAAAGTGTAGCCGGAGGTCTTCCTTGCACAGTGGCTCGCTTGCCGGAGCGGGGTCGTCTCCCTTCTCCGGGTCCGACTCAGGCCCAGTGGACACCTCTTGTGGCGGGGGTTGGGTGGCACACGCCACAGTCTCTTTTCCTTTTCTTCCGTGCTCGCCTCCCCAGGTCCCTCCTCCACAGTGCCTGGAAGAGAGGGCAGTCTCGGCCGAGGAGAATGGACACTGGTAGGTTATGCACAGCTCCCACGCGCATCTGGCACTCCCCCTTTGGGGTGGTTATCCTCACAGCCACCATTGGGTACCTCTTCGTGTCCCCATGTACACAGGACACTCCCCTCCTCGTCCCCTTGTTCCTCCTTCCCCTCTCACGTGAGCCACTGCACGTGGGCCAGGTTCACCATGCTACTGGAGTCCAGCAGAGCACTGGTGTCAATGCCATTGATTCTTACCGGAACTATCGGAGGGGCCGTCTCAGTGTGCGCCCAACAGGAGGTGACGTAACTCGCCATCCGGGTTATCCCCGAGCTGGGAGATGTGGAGGGCATGGCCTCCAAGCCGGGACAGGTCCACGCAAGGTGCCCCAGCTCACCACTCTCATAGCAGCATCTCTGATTGGGGTCAAGCGTTGTCAGTTTGGGTCACCCTCCCGCTTCACATCCTCGGCTGGTCCCGTCCAGGCCCCCTTCCGCTCCTCGTCTCTCTTTGTGTTGGTCGACCCCCTCGCCATGTCTCCTCTCTACGCTCGAGCCCCTCTCAGCAGGTCCTGCATGTTCTGGTGAATTTCCACCACTGTCAGCAATTCTTCCAGGCTCCTGGGATTCTACATGCTCACAGTCTTCTTCATCTCGTAGGGCAGGGCCGAAAGTATTTATCCAGGACGGGTTTGTTGAGCATCGAGAGGGGTCAAAGGCCCAGTCGTGGACCAATTGTTTACGGAGTGTGAGATTGAACCCATAACGGCTTAGTATCTCCCGTTTGAGTCCCTCATAATTCGCAGCCTGGTCAGTGGCTACCTCCGCTACCAGTCTGCGGTTTTGTTGGTGTTGCTCCTCCAGCGCTTGCTCCTGGAGAGCCGGTTGCTTCTGCTGGCTGAGGATGACCTGAGCTGCCAGCTCCTCCATGGTTATCTCCGCACACTCGACCCCACGGCACCTACATCTATTTAGTTGCCCGCTTTCTCCACCATATGTGGTAAACCGTGGGGTGTTGGGTTGAGCATGCAGAGATTGACACAGAGACAGGGAGGCATTAGTCAGAAAAACAACTCTACTTAAGACAGAAAATAAATATATCAAAGAAATAAGTACGGTTTTGCTCGGTCTTCCTTCTCTCTAAACCGGTGTCCATCTCTCTCCCTTCTCTCGCGCGGTGTGCCATCATGCTCCTTTTATTTAGCCTCCACAGCTGGTTGGCACTTTCCTCTAATTACCACCACTTAGCTGTCCATATCGGGGTGCCCAGCTCCTGTATTCCCAGCAGAGGGAGCCAACATCACCTCACGTACCTCCCCTCTATTACCATCCCCAGGGGTAGACCTCCTGGGATACCATATTATGTTGAACATGTTTGAAGTCTATATTGTTCTAAGTAATTGCATGGCTTCAATAGGCCTATGAAAATATATTGTTTAACATAGCATTCCACTAATATAAGGGCTAGGTCTACTGTAAATTACAGTATGTCTCAGCCATGGACATGCCAAACGTGGTCAATAAGTAAGAAATTCACTATTGGTAAGACCAACAAAAAAGTGAATTGTAATTAAATTCCATAAAACAATTCAACAACAACTTGTTTTAAATAGGCCATGTCCAAATACAGTTACAGGCACCATACTGTAATTGCTCCACGTGGGCATATACTGTAATATTAATCAAGGCAACTTAGTCTGGAGGGTTTTACAAACATCCAAACTTTTCACAGGAGCTGGACATAGATGCAATACAACCCCCAACGTCTATTGATGACCAGTGCATCAATATAAGTAACATAATAAAAATATCCCCATCAAAATCTGTTAGTTTAACCTAAAAATATAGGTTCTTTGCATGGGCTGCGTCTCAATTCACTGCATCCTCCTAAAGTATGTCGCCCTTCCACATCTGTGGTAGAAAGTGGCAGAGTCTTCTCACGAAACCATCTGAACTGTTTGGCCTACAAACTAATATGACCCCACAGTAGAAAGGGGTTGACTCTCACAAATACAATGGTATTCTCCGTTTGAATTAGGCCTCTCCGCTCTACGACTATCTAAAAGGTAACCCATACAAATGAATGGAAGTACAGAGGTAGTTTTGGACAATAAGGGGTTAAATGTGTAATCAATAAAAAGATTAAAAAATGTTAAAGAAGGACTTTTAAGCCTTGAGACATGGATTGTGTATCTGTGCAATTCAGAGGGAAAATGAAGAAAAAATATTTAAGTGCCTCTGAGCAGGATATGGTAGTAGGTGACAGGCACACCAGTTTAAGTGTCAAGACTGGACACCAACTTGGCACAACTGTGGGAAGAATGGATGTTTGTCCTAGCCATTGAATATTTCAGTTGCGCTGCCTAGAAATTGACAGTTTGGCACACATAATTTCACAGAAAACTCATTGTTACAGTAATTTCCTTTTTTTCTGGATAATGAACACTTTTAAATGACAGTAATCAGCTCTAACTTAAAATGTTTCTTGTAAAATAATGGTTTGTCAATTATAACAAATTATGATTTTTTTTTAGGGAAATCATTCTATTTTAACATACTGTATGTAAATGTACTTTTACGTGGAAATCAGAGTCAAGACATTTCGTTCACTGTGAATAAAATAACAATTTAACAGTTATGGAAATACACAACCAAAATACAGTAACTTCTGATTAAAGTAGTGGTTTTAAGACCTAAATTAACTCAAACATATTGTAGACATACATTGTGTGCATGTGTATCGGTTTGTCAATAACAGCTGGTGCGCAATGTCTAATATTAAATAAGTCTCAAGGTATTGCTCGCCTGAGGTAATACCTTATGATAAGCTGTAGAGCACACCATCTACCAAGAGAGTTCTCATCTATATTATTCATAGCCATCTATTTACCACCACAAACCGATGCACTAAGACCGCACTCAACAAGCAATTTAAGGCCCCAAGCAAACAAGTAAATGCTCATCAAGACGCGGCATGCCTAGTGGCCGGGGACTTTCATGCAGGCAAACTTAAATCTGTTTTACCTAAATTCTACCAGCATGTCACGTGCAACCAGAATTTTTTTTTTTTCATAAAAATAAAAAAATAAAAAAAACTCTAGACCACCTTTACTCCACACACAGATACACATGCAAAGCTCTCCCTCACCCTCCATTTGGCAAATCTTACAATAATTCTATCCTCCTAAATCCTGCTTACAAGCAAAAACTAAAGCAGGTAGTACCAATGACTCGCTCAATATGGAAGGGTCAGATGACGTGGATGCTAAGCTACAGGACTGTTTTGCTAGCACAGACTGGAATATGTTCTGGGTTTTCATCCAATGGCATTGAGGAGTTTACCAACGTCATCAATAAGTGCATCGACAACATTGTCGCCACAGTGAATGTACACACATATCCCAACCAGAAGCCATGGATTACAGGCAACATACACATCGAGCTAAAGGCTAAAGCTGCCACTTTCAAGGAGTAAATAGTATAAAAAAAAATAATCACCAGTAGTGGCTGTATACAGTCTTGAGTAAAGCGGAAAACACTCATCCATATGCGGTGCCTCCTAGTAGCCTTCATGCAGGAAAACTCTAATCTGTTTTACCTCATTTCTAACAGCATGTTAAATGTGCCACCAGAGGAAAACAATTCTAGCCCACATTTACTCCACACAGAGATGCGTACAAAGCTCTCCCTCACCCTCCAAATTTGGAGTGGCATCTGACAGCAGCGAAGATAAGTAACATATTTGAAATAATGCATGCAAGCTTAAAAATAAATTAGAAAGATACAATGTCAAACAAAAAAGTGGAAATAAAAATCTATTTAACAATTAAGAAATGAAATATTCGTGTCATGTTGACTGCTCACTAGAAGTTTCTCTTCAACATTTTTATTTTCTCTTGCAAAGCCACAATTCTTATATGTCTACCTTGTGTGCATGCTCATTTTTAAAACATGTTTATTTAACCTTTATTTAACCAGGTAGGCCAGTTGAGAACCAGTTCTCATTTACAAATGCGACCTGGCCAAGATATTTTTTTATTTCACCTTTATTTGACCAGGTAGGCTAGTTGAGAACAAGTTCTCATTTGCAACTGCGACCTGGCCAAGATAAATAATATCAGTGTTAACAGACAGAGTTACACATGGAGTAAACAATTAACAAGTCAATAACACAGTAGAAAAAAAGGGGAGTCTATATACATTGTGTGTAAAAGGCATGAGGAGGTAGGCGAATAATTACAATTTTGCAGATTAACACTGGAGTGATAAATGATCAGATGGTCATGTACAGGTAGAGATATTGGTGTGCAAAAGAGCAGAAAAGTAAATAAATATAAACAGTATGGGGATGAGGTAGGTAAAAATGGGTGGGCTATTTACCGATAGACTGTGTACAGCTGCAGCGATCGGTTAGCTGCTCAGATAGCAGATGTTTGAAGTTGGTGAGGGAGATAAAAGTCTCCAACTTCAGCGATTTTTGCAATTCGTTCCAGTCACAGGCAGCAGAGAACTGGAACGAAAGGCGGCCAAATGAGGTGTTGGCTTTTGGGATGATCAGTGAGATACACCTGCTGGAGCGCGTGCTACGGATGGGTGTTGCCATCGTGACCAGTGAACTAAGATAAGGCGGAGCTTTACCTAGCATGGACTTGTAGATGACCTGGAGCCAGTGGGTCTGGCGACAAATATGTAGCGAGAGCCAGCCGACTAGAGCATACAAATCGCAGTGGTGGGTGGTATAAGGTGCTTTAGTGACAAAACGGATGGCACTGTGATAAACTGCATCCAGTTTGCTGAGTAGAGTGTTGGAAGCAATTTTGTAGATGACATCGCCGAAGTCGAGGATCGGTAGGATGGTCAGTTTTACTAGGGTAAGTTTGGCAGCGTGAGTGAAGGAGGCTTTGTTGCGGAATAGAAAGCCGACTCTAGATTTGATTTTCAATTGGAGATGTTTGATATGAGTCTGGAAGGAGTTTACAGTCTATCCAGACACCTAGGTACTTATAGATGTCCACATATTCAAGGTCGGAACCATCCAGGGTGGTGATCCATCGATGCTAATGCAGAACACCACAGGATGTTTGTGCTGGTCAAGGGCAGTCAAGTCTGCGGTGAACCAAGGGCTATATTTGTTCTTAGTTCTACATTTTTTGCATGGGGGATGCTTATTTAAGATGGAGAGGAAAGCCCTTTTGAAGAGCAACCAGGCATCCTCTACTGATGTGAGGAGGTCAATATCCTTCCAGGATACCCGGGCCAGGACGATTAAAAAGTGATGACAGTGATGAGAGTGATGAGGGGTGGACCCATTATGTACGCAGGCAGTGATCGCTGAGATCCTGGTTGTAGACAGCAGAGGTGTACTTAGAGGGCAAGTTGGCCAGGGTGATATCTAAGAGGGTGCCCATAGTTGCGAAATTAGCGGTGTACCTGGTAGGTTCCTTCGTAATTTGTGTGAGATTGAGGGTATCTAGCTTAGATTGTAGGACGGCCGGGGTGTTAAGAATGTCCCAGTTTAGGTCACCCAACAGTACGAACTCTGAAGAGTAGATGGGGGGGGGCGATCAATTCACATATGGTGTCCAGGGCACAGATGGGGGCTGAAGGGGGTCTCATCCCAAGATTAACTCAAAGTCAAGATATTAATCTGTTTGGCCAAATATTTCTCTTCGCGACACAGATGGTTGACCTTGCAACTAGAGCTCTGAATTTGAAAATGATTGGCCTACCAACACTGTAAAAAAGAATTTCTCTAAGTGAGTCGTTTTAACTAGTTAAGTTAAATGAAATGGCAAAAAAAAATCTAATTTTTGAAAATATCAAATCAGAACCCAGAAGTCTTAACTAAAGGAACATGGGCAATATTTCTGTAACATGTTGACAGACAGTCCGACCAGCGAATGAAAGTTAATGGCAACGTCCAATGGCGGTGGATATGTAAACCCGATACCCCAGGCAGTGTTTCTTAATGCTGGTCCTAGGGACCCAAAGGGGTGCACTGGAATTGGAGTGCTAAAACACTGGAATTGGAGCACTGAAACTACATTCAAACAATGCACCTTCACTTCTGATTATTTTACAATTCTAGTAAGGCAGTGAAATTTAAGAAATAGTCCACAAACACTATGAACAGTACCAATTATAAGGCCTATTGATAGCCTACTGTTTAACATAAGAGTCCCAGGTTGTTACTCATTTAAAGGGAAAGTTCACCCCCAGTTTGTTTTTACCTGGCCATTGCTTCAAAAATCAATGATTTGGACATGAAGTGTGAAAATGCTAATATACAGTACCAGTCAAAGTTTGACACACCTACTCATTCAAGGCTTAAAAAAAAAAATTATGACCATTTTCTACATTGTAGAATTGTAGTGAAGACATTAAAACTTTGAAAAAACACATTCGGAATCATGTAGCTACCAAAAGAGTGAAAAAACAAATCTAAATATATATATTTTTCAGATTCTTTGAGTACAGCTGTGCACACTGTTGCCATTCTTTCAACCAGCTTCATGAGGAATAGATTTCTAACAGTCTAGAAGATGTTCCCACGAATGATTTTCCTTCACTCTGCGGTCCAACTCATCCCAAACCATCTCAATTGGGTGGAGTTCAGGTGATTGTGGAGGCCAGGTCATCGGATGCAGCACTCCATCACTTTCCTTCTTACATAGCCTGCAAGTGTGTTGTGGGTCATTGTCCTGCTGAAAATCAAATGATAGTGGGACTAAGCAATAACCAGATGGGGTGGCGTATCGATGCAGAATGATGTGGTAGCCATGCTGGTTAAGTGTGCCTTGAATTCTAAATAAAATCACTGACAGTGTCACCAGCAAAGCACCCCCACACCTCCTCCTCCATGCTTCACGGTGGGAACCACACATGTGAACACCATCCATTCACCTACTCTGCATCTCACAAAGACAGAGGTTGGAACCAAAAATCTCAAATTTGGACTCCTCAGACCAAAGGATAAATTTCCACCTGTCTAATATCCTTGTGTTTCTTGGCACAAGCAAGTCTGTCCTTCTTATTGGTGTCTTTTAGTAGTGGTTTCTTTGCAGCAATTCGACCATGAAAGCCTGATTCACGCAGTCTCCTCTGAATAGTTGATGTTGAGATGTGTCTGTTACTTGAACTCTGTGAAGCATTTATTTGTGATGCAATCTGAGGTGCAGTTAACTAATGAACTTATCCTCTGCAGCAGAGGTAACTTTGTCTTCCATTCCTGTGGTGGTCCTCATGAGAACCAGTTCTCTCATAGCTCTTGATGGGTTTTTGCGACTGTACATGAAAAAAAAAAACTTTCAAAGTTCTTGAAAATGTCCGTATTGACGGACCTTCATGTCTTAAAGTAATGGACTGTCGTTTCTCTTCGCTTATTTGAGCTGTTCTTGCCATAATAGGGACTTGGTCTTTTACCAAATAGGGCTATCTTCTGTATACCACCCCTACCTTGTCGCAACAGAACTGATTGGCTCAAATGCATTAACTACTTATGGTATAGGGGACGCTTGCGTCCCACTTGGCCAAAAGCGAGGGAAAATGCAGCGGGGCAAATTCAAATAAAATATAAAAATCTATCTTAAATTAAATCACACTTGTAAGATATTAATTAAAGCTACACTCGTTGTGAATCCAGCCAACATGTCAGATTTTAAAAAGGCTTTTCGGCGAAAGCATAAGAAGCTATTATCTGATGATCGTACAACAGTAAACAAAGAGAGTAGCATATTCCAACCCTGCAGGCGCTACACAAAACGCAGAAATAAAATATAAAACATGCCTTATCTTTGACGAGCTTCTTTTTTTGCCACTCCAATATGTCCCATAAACATGAGAATTGGTCATTTTGTTCTATTAATTCCGTCCTTATATATCCAGAATGTTAATTTATTTGGCGTGTTTGATCCAGAAAAAAACAGCTTCCAAATATGCAACGTCACTACAAAATATCTCAAAAGTTGCCTGTAAACTTTGCCAAAACATTTCAAACTACTTTTGTAATACAACTTTAGGTATTTTTAAACGTTAATAAATCGATTGAATTGAAGACGGGTCTATCTGTGTTCAATACAGGAAGAAAACAAACCAACGCTACTTTTCAAGTCTTGCACAACTCAATAGTGTTACCCATTTCCTTGATGGCCGTACTTCTTCATTGCACAAAGGAATAACCTCAACCAAATTCCAAGGACTGGTGACATCCAGTGGAAGCGGTAGGAACTGAAAACAAGTGCCTAAGAAATATCCTTTCCCAATGAAAACTACTGAACAGACAGACCTAAAAAAAATCTGAACGGTTAGTCCTCAGGGTTTTGCCTGCTACTTAAGTTTTGTTATACTCACAGACATGACTCAAACGGTTTTAGAAACTTCAGCGTGTTTTCCATCCAAATCTACTAATAATATGCATATCTTATATTCTTGGCATGAGTAGCAGGAAGTTGAAATTGGGCACACTATTTATCCAAAGTTAAAATGCTGCCCCCTCTACCTTAATTAAGAAGTTCATGGGGATAGGGCTGTCTACTGCCCCCGCTGGAGTAATTGCGTGCCCATAGTAAACACATTTTTTTTCTCAAAAGTTGCTAATATATGCAAATAAAAAATATTATTGAATAGAAAACACTAAAGCTTCTAAAACCGTTTAAATTATGTCTGTATGTAAAGCAGAGGGCAGTCTTAGGGCAGTCATTCTCCCAAACTCTCTCTTGTCTTCAGAAAAGTTGGCCCAACTTTGACGTCATCGCCCCCACCCTCCCAAGCAGTTACAGTTCTGGGAACAGTCTTTCTGCCTTCAGCGCGATCTCAGCTTTCAATGGGGCTTCTCATTGTGAGAATCGCGCGCTCACGAGAGTTTTGGCTGACCGAAACCTTTCGGTCAAGCGAAAAAACAGGTCACTTCCTGTCTCAAGTCCTGTCTTTTTTCCAAGATCGATTAAACGGTGCCTGTGTTTCTGTTCGTCCTCATGATTGCTGTACACCTTTATAACATGTTAAAGCTTGATTATGAAGTTAGTTTGACAAAGTTTAATCGACATAATATGTAAGTTCGACGTTTTGGTGCGCATCCACTTGACTTTGTTACATTTCAACCGAAATGTGTCGTTTTTGAGAACCGAAAGACAGACTGCAAAACTAAACGCTGTTTTGGTAAGTATAATTCCTTCCAGGTCTTCTGATGGAAGAACAGCAAAGGTAAGGGAATATTTATGTGGTAAATTTGGGTTTATGTGGAGTCCAAGATAGAGGAGCCATAATGCTACTTTTTGAGCGCCGTCTCATAGTATAGCCTAGTGAACGAAACCTGTAACGTTAAAAATAAATGTAACACAGCGATTGCATTCAGAAGAAGTGTATCTTCCTATACATATGTAGAACATGCATATTTAGTCAAAGTTTATGATGTGTATTCCTTGTTAGCTGACGTTATCTGCCGGAGCTATCGTCATTTCTCCGGACATTTTAGTAGCATTTTTTGTACGATGCGTCATTGTAAACAGAGATTTATGGATATATATAGCATATTATTGAAAAAACATAAATGTACTGTGTAACATGTTATATTGCTGTCATCTGATGAAGATTTCAAAAGGTTAGTGAAATTATTTTTCTTTTAATCCTGCGTTTGTTGATTGCATATTTTTTCCTACTTGGCTATGCAAATGAGCTATGTCTGCGGTGGTGGTTTGACATAAATATGTGCTATGTTTTCGTCGTAAAACATTTTAGAAATCTGACTTGCTGGGTAGATAAACAACTTGTTTATCTTTCATTTGAGCTATTGGACTTAATGCGTGGAGGTTAAATATTTTTTAGGAATAAATTTGCGTTCCAAGCGCCACCTTCCAGCTGAACGTGGGGGGGTGTTCCAAAGATGGAACCCTAGTCCCCAACAAGTTAAGAAGAAGGAAAGCAATTCCATTAATTAACTTTTAAGAAGGCACACCTGTTAATTTAAATGCATTCCAGGTGACTGCCTCATGAAGCTATCATCAAGGCACAGGGTGGCTACATTGAATAATCTCAAATATGTTTTGACTTGTTTAACACTTTTTGGTTACTACATGATTCCATGTGTGTTATATCAAAGTTGTGATGTTTTCACTATTGTTCTACAATGTAGATAATAGTATAAAATAAAAACCCTGGAATGAGCAGGTGTCCAAACTTTTGGCTGGTACTGTATGTACCATTGACTTGCATTGGATTTGTGCCACACATTCTAATGTAAGGTAAGCATTTCTTGTTCACCCTAATTCCAAAATTACATATTGGTTTTCTTGCCCTGTTAGGAGTACATGGAAAAGGGGTGACAGCAATCCATTCTTTGGTTGAGTTTCCCTGGAACGGTTTCCAAAATGCTAACGTTTTAGCATTGGTGGCACAAATCCCATTCAAGTTATGGCACCGATAATAGCATTTCTGCACATTTTGTTCAAATCATCTAAGTTACTGTGTTGACCTTTACACTCAATTGTAGATACTTTCGGATGATTTGGACATATATGAAATACGCTCATATCGGTCCCATGACGTGAATGAGATTTGTGATGACCAGGTGGCGAATCGCATCTCTGCATCTCTGCATCTCTGCATGTCTGGCAGACATATCAGTGTGGATGACGGATCACCACCTCAAGCTGAACCTCGGCAAGACGGAGCTGCTCTTCCTCCCGGGGAAGGACTGCCCGTTCCATGATCTCGCCATCACGGTCGACAACTCCATTGTGTCCTCCTCCCAGAGCGCCAAGAACCTTGGCGTGATCCTGGACAACACCCTGTCGTTCTCAACTAACATCAAGGCGGTGGCCCGTTCCTGTAGGTTCATGCTCTACAACATCCGCAGAGTACGACCCTGCCTCACACAGGAAGCGGCGCAGGTCCTAATCCAGGCACTTGTCATCTCCCGTCTGGATTACTGCAACTCGCTGTTGGCTGGGCTCCCTGCCTGTGCCATTAAACCCCTTCAACTCATCCAGAACGCCGCAGCCCGTCTGGTGTTCAACCTTCCCAAGTTCTCTCACGTCACCCCGCTCCTCCGTTCTCTCCACTGGCTTCCAATTGAAGCTCGCATCCGCTACAAGACCATGGTGCTTGCCTACGGAGCTGTGAGGGGAACGGCACCTCAGTACCTCCAGGCTCTGATCAGGCCCTACACCCAAACAAGGGCACTGCGTTCATCCACCTCTGGCCTGCTCGCCTCCCTACCACTGAGGAAGTACAGCTCCCGCTCAGCCCAGTCAAAACTGTTCGCTGCCCTGGCCCCCCAATGGTGGAACAAACTCCCTCACGACGCCAGGACAGCGGAGTCAATCACCACCTTCCGGAGACACCTGAAACCCCACCTCTTTAAGGAATACCTAGGATAGGTTAAGTAATCCCTCTCACCCCACCCCCCCCTAAGTTTTAGATGCACTATTGTTAAGTGACTGTCCCACTGGATGTCATAAGGTGAATGCACCAATTTGTAAGTCGCTCTGGATAAGAGCGTCTGCTAAATGACTTAAATGTAATGTAAATGTAAATGCTAAAAATATTAGCATTTGGAAACAGTGCCAGGGGAAGCTAAACCAAAGCATGGATTGAGGTCATACTTTACAGGGTAATTAAAGCCTAAATGTAATTTTGTAATTTGAGTGAACTCTTTAAGTAGGCTATTTGCAAATGTATTATAGTGACGGTACAATTCCCACCAAGTGGGTTAACCTTGTTAATAGGGAGTTTTCCTTTCATGCCAGTGACCCAGGTTCCCTTCCCTGCCCAGCCGTTCGCTACTCTCGTGCCAGAATTGGGATGGTGGCCGTGAGGCCATTGGAATGCACTGCCAGACATTTAAAGAGGCCGATGTGGTTGAAGCACAGAATCGTGCCTTCCCATTTGGAGGGAGCAATATAGTGGTCCTCGATAATATGAGCCTCGTTACCATTCTCAAGTGGGTTTACCCTATTGGCGCAATGTGTATGGTGTATGCTTTTCATGGCAGTGACCCAGGTTCCCTTCTCTGCATTGAAGTTTGCTACATTGGTGTAAGAATTGGGATGGCAGCAGTGAGGCAATTGGAAAGCACGGCTGGATGTTTGAGGAGGCTGATGTAGTGAAAGCCACGTTACCATTCCCAAGTGGGGTTACCCTATTTGCACCATGTGTAGGGTGTTTGACTTTCACACCAGCATGTGGATTTCAGATAAAATACTCAATTGTGATTCAACATTAGATAAAGCAAGGCGCTAGAGCAAAGAACATATTTCCAGCCATTTTACACAGTTACCCAATGAACAAGGGGGTAAAATAAATATATATATACATTTGTTTTTATACTCTGGGCATGCATGCATCATGGTCTGCATAAACTGAATTACTATTCACAGAGTGTACAAAACATTAGGAACACCTTCCTAAAATTGATTGGCACCCCATTTTGCCCTCAGAAGAGCCTCAATTTGTTGGGGCATGGACTCTACAAGGTGTCAAAAGTGGTCCACAGGGATGCTGGCCCATGTTGACTCCAATACTTCACAGTTGTGTCAAGTTGGCTGGGTGTAGCTCGTTCCATCTCATCCCACAGCTGCTCAATTGGATTGATATCTGGTGACTGGGCAGGCCACTGCAGTAAGCCGAATTCACTGTCATGTTTGTGGAACCATTCCTGGACAATTCTAACCTTGTGGCATAGGGCATTATCCTGCTGGGGGGGGGGAATATATATATATATTTTGTTTTTTATATAAAAAAACAATTTTCGGTTTTGCAGATGTATACACTGCTTCCATGAAGGGATGCAACTGATGTTCAGATATTATGTGGCATTAAACTGTTGGTCCACTTTTTTAAAGGGGACCAATGTGTGCCATGAAAACACACCCCAAACCACCACCAGCCTAAAAAAAAGCACAAACCAGGATTCATCAGGCCAGGGAACATTTTTCCAATTCTCCACTGTTTTCATTCCTTAGCCCACTGCAACCACACTTTCTTGCTGAAAGGAGTGTAACCCTAAGATCGTCAGCTGCCATACCCCATGTGTCAAGGTAAGGCGAGTTGTGCATTATTTACGGGTCTTTGGGCACAAATGTTGTACTGGACTGTCAGTTGACTAACTGTAGCCAGTCAGTTTCTATGAATAATTCTTGTCAGCCTCCTCTGTCCTCTCATCAATGACCCGTTTTTGACCACTGGCCTGGTGTCGGCTGGATGTCCTTTGGATAGTAGACCTTGATGCACACAGGAAACGGTTGAGTGTGAAAAACCCAGCAGCGTTGAAGTTCTTGAAACACGCAAACAGCTGCGTCTGGTACCTACTACCATACCCCCAAAGTCACTTAAATATTTTGTCTTGCCCATCCACCCTCTGACTGGCACACATACACAATCCATGTCTCAATTGTCTCAAGGATTAAATCCTTCTTTAACAGTCTCCCCCACTTCATCTACACTGATTGAAGTGGATCTAACAGGTGACATCAATAAGGGATCATGGGTCAGTCTGTCATGGAAGGAGCAGGTATTAGTAATAATAGCACACCTTCTTTTTGGTGGTGTTAAATCTACAGCCTATTGATCAGAGAATAATATGTGAAAGAATCCCTACAGGCAAAACGCAATAACTACGAATTTGATCAAACAGCTTTGATAATTTGTAATCAGTTCCTGACACTAGAACAAGCAAGTTGTTCAGAATATATAATGGAGTATCAGAAATTGCTGTCTGTCTTACAAAAAAAATAATACTTTTATGTCCGGTTTTGCAGTAAAGAAAATTACGTAGATCCCACCTTTTACCTTTGTAGGGAGTCCATGGAGAATAAGAACACCTCCTCCCTGCTGCCCAACTGCACTGAACATAGGAAACACTGTCACCACTGATAAATCCATTATTATTGAGATTTTCAATAAGCATTTTTCTATGGCTGGCCACTGCTTTCCACCTGGATACCCTTACCCCGGTCAACAGCACCCCCCACAGCAACTCGCCCAAGCCTTCCCCTTCTCTCAAATCCAGTCAGCTGACGTTCTGAAAGAGCTGCAAAATCTGGACCCCTACAAATCAGCCAGGCTAGACAACCTGGACCCTTTCTAAAATTATCTGCCAAAATTGTTGCCACCCCTATTACTAGCCTGTTCAACCTCTTTCGTGTCATCTGAGATTCCCAAAGATTGGAAAGCAGCTGTGGTCATCCCCCCCTTCAAAGGGGAAGGGGGGTACACTCTTGACCAAAACTGCTACAGACCTATATCTATCCTACCCTGCCTTTCTAAGGTCTTCGAAAGCCAAGTTAACAAACCGATTACTGACTATTTCAAATCCCACCATACCTTCTCCGCTATGCAATCTGGTTTTAGAGCTGGTCATGGGTGCACCTCAGCCACGCTCAAGGTCCTAAATGATATCTTAACCGCCATCGATAAGAAACAATACTGTGCAGCCGTATTCATTGACCTGGCCAAGGCTTTCGACTCTGTCAATCACCACATCTTCATCGGCAGGCTCGATAGCCTTGTTTTCTCAAATGATTGCCTCGCCTGGTTCACCAACTACTTCTCTGATAAAGTTCAGTGTGTCAAATCAGAGGGCCTGTTGTCCGGACCTCTGGCAGTCTCTGGGGGTGCCACAGGGTTCAATTCCTGGACAGACTCTCCTCTGTATACATCAATGCTGGTGAGTCTCTGACCCACCCATACGCAGACGACACCATTCTGTAGACTTCTGGCCCTTTTTTTGAACACTTAACAACCCTCCAGGCGAGCTTCAATGCCATACAACTCTCCTTCCATGGCCTCCAATTGCTCTTAAATACAAGTAAAACTAAATGCATGCTCTTCAACTGATCGCTGCCTGCACCTGCCCGCCTGTCCAACATCACTACTCTCTGGACGGCTCTGACTTAGGTATTTGTAGTTGTCCACATATTCTAGGTGTCTGGTTAGACTGTAAACTCTCCTTCCAGACTCACATCAAACATCTGCAATCCAAAATTAAATCTAGAATTGGCTTCCTATTTCGCAACAAAGCATCCTTCACTCATGCTGCCAAACATACCCTCGTAAAACTGACCATCCTACCGATCCTCGACTTTGGCGATGTCATTTACAAAATAGCCTCCAATACCCTACTCAATAAATTGGATGCAGTCTATCACAGTGCCATCCGTTTTGTCACCAAAGCCCCAAATACTGACCACCATTGCGACCTGTACGCTCTCGCTGGCTGGCCCTCGCTTCATACTCGTCGCCAAACCCACTGGCTCCAGGTCATCTACAAGACCCTGCTAGGTAAAGTCCCCCCTTATCTCAGCTCGCTGGTCACCATAGCAGCACGCACCCGTAGCACACGCTCCAGCAGTTATATCCCTCTGGTCACCTCCAAAACCAACTCTTCCTTTGGCCACCTCTTGGCCAGGTCACAATTGTAAATGAGAACTTGTTCTCAACTTGCCTACCTGGTTAATAAATAAATATTTTAAAAATACATTTTGGAAGATGAGCCTCGTCACTGAGATTAAATCCAGTTTGCCAGGACTGTTCAAGATGAAATCTGATATTTTCCGCCATTAAATAACTCTTGAATACCTCAATAGGCCTTCCTTCAGACCTTCTTAATTAACTGCATTTTGTGAAGGTGAGGAGATAGGACATGGAATTGTGTAAGGACTGTGTAAGTTAGTTGTCTGTTTTTTGCTCAGGTTGCTCCGTAGTTTTTATTTTACAACCACTTTAATAACAATGGTGTAAATTGTGCTTTTTTGTCAGTTCCATTCAGAGGGAGGCTGTGCTGCGAGGCCTGCCTTGATTCATGAGAGAGGACCCTATCCATTTCTTGAAGATGTGAGGTATATAACAATACACTACAAGACAACGTTATTATTTCAACCTTCATTCACAACAGTTATTTTTCAGAGCTGATCTAATTACACCAGAGTTATCACTGAGCAGCTGTTTAGAGAAAATGACCCTGGAAGTTTTTTGGTTCTGTTTATAGAGCAGCGCCGTTTGCATTCTGAATGTCACAGAACTCAATAATAACAGTTTATTCATCCCTGGTAGTTATCTAAACTAGCTTGCTAATGTGACTACTCTGTGTGAAACGGAAGTTTGTTTATTGAGATGATAGCAGTGAGGTCAAATTCAAGTTTCATAAACAACAAAAATCCATATTTGTTTCTGATACCCCCAGGTGTTCTAAATGGAGAATCAAATAGTAAAAACATGAACCATCAAGCCATCTTAAACCATTATGTTAGGGGGTGAACATCCATAAGCTATACAACTGATAATATCTTCAAATAAAACAGTGGCTGGGTAAGTTTTGAAATGTACTTGTAATGTGTATTTTTTTACCCCCCCCCAAAAAAAAAAAAAAAAATAATAACTGTTTTACATACATTTCTAATGGTGTTATAAATATGCTTTCATCAGGTGCTCCAGAGATGTTCATGATGAGGGGATATCATTTTTCTGGCTTTGAAGTAGAGGGAAGGAGCATGCATGAGTTGACTCTCCACATGTTATGCTCCTATAAAGGAGTCTATGGATTTGCTTCCATAACATTTTATTCCCTATCCACTTGTACACTGCATTAAACTATTGTAAGTTATAGCCTACCACAGGGTTCGCCAATTCTATTCCTAGAGAGCTTCTGTTCAGGTCCTCTCCAGCCCATCACTAACACACATTTGAAGAATCATGCACAGCAAGTTGCTTTGCCAATATCAGAGGCCCTTGGCCTACTGTTAACGATGTGTTTTATATCTGACAGATAGACGCATATGAAAACTTGTTTATGAATGATTTGGGTTTTAAATTAATATTTTAAATCATCAATTTCTACTAGATAATTACATAATCTGCTTATTTTGAGGCAAATAATCTAACTGGAAATGTTTGAA
The DNA here is from genome assembly GCF_021184085.1 of Oncorhynchus gorbuscha. Taxonomy (NCBI): domain Eukaryota; kingdom Metazoa; phylum Chordata; class Actinopteri; order Salmoniformes; family Salmonidae; genus Oncorhynchus; species Oncorhynchus gorbuscha. Next base: position 24,989,130 of record NC_060187.1, on the reverse strand, counting down.
CAATCTGATCCTGTACATTAACTTGAATCCTAACACATACATACATTTTCAATTAAGGTAAGGGGTTTCGGATGTAAATTAACTAGCCAATATTATAAAAATACATTGTAAATATGGTCATTTAATAAAATTACTTGTTTTACTGTAATTTTAGCCTGCCAAAGCAGGACATTTTAATGAACCATTTCTGTCATTCTTACTCTTCGTGAAAATGTCTAATTTTAAGATTCTCACACGTCAATTGAATGACATTTTTCTGTAATTTTACTGTTAATGTTTGGCACCCTGTGGTGCCATGCTTTTGACAGTTACAATACTGTCCTGTAATTTTATAGATATGGCCCATATATTTACAGGGCAATATTGTAAATATACATTTTTTTTAAATACTGTAAAATTACAGAACATTTTCAGGTTGAAAAGCCATGTGAAAATCTTGAAATTAGACATTAACAGATTCACTGCTTTGGAAGGCAAATTACAGTAAAATAATAATTTCTGATGTAAGTACATTTTATATACAGTAGTTTATTTACTTCTGAAACCCCTAATTTGATTTATCAAAATATACATTTTCAATATTATGAAATATTCAGATTTACCCCAAAATGTGACTATGTATTTAAAAAAAATTGTCAAGTTGATTTACAGCTTAATTAAGACTTAACAGTAATTTCTGATTTAAAGTATGTGTTAAGATAACTGAAACATATTTTAGAAATGTTCCAAATAGCCAAGTAAGGGTACATTACTGTATATTTACAGTTTAACAGTAAATCTATAAAACTAAAAAAAAGTAATGAGTGTTTTTATGGAATTACTGTAAACATACATTAATGTACCCCTAAAATTGTCTATTTGGAACATTTCTACAATAAGTTTCAGTCATCTTAACACTTTAAAATCAAATGTTTTTTTACTGTAATTTTTCCCTGCTAAAGCAGAGAATGTTAATTAACAGTTTGTCACTTAAATTTAAATGTCTGTAATTGTAAGATTTTCAAATGTCATTTGAATCTACAAACATGTTCTGTCAATGTACAGCTAATGTTCAGCACCTCTGTTGACTTAACATTTTTTTTAAATAACAGTGCACAGCTTCTACTGTACAGGCTGTGCTCTTTTACAAGTTGAAATCTTACATTGTGCGTTTCTCTCTCTCTCAGGGATGAAGCTACTGTGACAATGTGCACACCCCATCAGCAACAGAGGAATAGTTTTTAATTTTTAGAACCAGGAAAAAATATCCTTTTGATTGCAACGACCTCAAAGTCACCACACATGACATTGAAGTAAACAGCCCCTATGCCAGCTTCAAGTCAATAGCCAGCTTCACATTCAAAGGAGCACAGATCAACTTTCCTAATTGAGCTGCTTAATTTGTGTGATAGAGAGCAAGAGACGGCAAGCAAGAGAAAAGGGAAAAGTGAGATGGAGAACAGCTATGATCCTCTCTGAATAATGATCCCAATAGTGAACATGCCACCAACACCACCAAAAAGGATCAAACACTCACCAGAGAATGATTTACTTGGTATGGTTCACGTAAACAATGTGATATGGATTCAGCATCATGGATTTAGGATAGAATTGCATGTAATAGTCACTGTAGCGTATCGCTATATCTCCAGGATGATGAGCTAATTCTCATCACACAACAGGGTCATTAAGGTATTACCCTCTCCCTAGTCCCGATCCTAGGTCTTTAGCCTGGGCCACAAAATGAGGCGACTGTCACATAATGGAGGGAGCCTAACATATGTGGATTTAGTACCCGGCCTCTCTCCTTACCAGAGGCAGGTGTGAATGTAATCACCTTCACTGTAAACAGCCATCATATGGCCTGGTTTATAATCTATGGGGTTTGGCAGAGCAGGGTGGAGCTACACACCATGTTCACTGTCGATCATCATTGTGTCTCTATTGTCACAACAAAGCAGACGAGCCAGGATCTCACACTCTGCGCAAGGACACATTACTGTAGCAGTGCCTGGAATATCTCACACATAGTGCATTCGGAAAGTATTCAGACCCCTTGACTTTTTCCACATTTTGGTACATTACAGCCTTCTTTGAAAAAACAGAATCTCCCTCAAGCTACACAATACCCCATAATGAAATTTTACAACATTTACATGAAATAAGAAATATTACATTTACATAAGTATAAAGACCCTTTACTCAGTACTTTGTTGAAATACCTTAGGCAGTGATTCAGCCTTGAGTCTTTGGTATGATGCTACAAGATTGGCACACCTGTATTTGGCACACCTGTATTTGGAGAGTTTCTCCCATTTTTCTCTGCAGAACCTCTCAAGCTCTGTTAGGTTGGATGGGGAACGGAGCGGAGCTGCACAGCTATCGTCTCTCCAGAGAGGTTTGATCAGGTTCAAGCCACTCCTGCGTTGTATTAGCTGTGTGCTTAGAGGCATCATTCTATTGGAAGGTGAACCTTCACCCCAGTCTGAGGTCCTGAGCACTCTAGAGCAGGTTTTTATCAAGAACATCTCTGCATTTTGCAGCGTTCATCTTTCCCTATCCTGACTAGTCTCCTGCCACTGAAAAACATCCCAGCAGCATGATGCTGCCAACACCATGCTTCACTGTAGGGATGGTGCCAGGTTTCCTCCAGACGTGGCGCTTGGCATTCAGGCCAAATAGTTCAATCTTGGTTTCATCAGACCAGAGAATCTTTGTCTGAGAGTCCTTTAGGTGCCTTTTGGCAAACTCCAAGTGGGCTGTCATGTGCCTTTTACAGAGGACTTGCTTCCGTCTGGCCACTTTACCTTAAAGTGCAGTTTGGTGGAGTGCTGCAGAGATGGTTGTCCTTCTGGAAGGTTCTCCCATCTCCACACTCTGGCATTCAGTCATCTCCCTGACCAAGGCTCTTCTCCCCTGATTACTCATTTTGGCCAGGTGGCCAGCTCTAGGAAGAGTCTTGGTGGCTCCAAACTTACATTTAAGAAGAATGGACACCACTGTGTCCTTGGGGACTTTCAATTCTGCAGAAATGTTTTGGTACCCTTCCCCAGATCTGTGCCTTGACATATCCCTGTCTTGGAGAGCTACAGTCTTGGAGAGCGACCGACAATTCCTTCGACCTCGGCTTGGTTTTTGCTCTGACATGCACTGCCAACTGTGAGACCTTATATAGACAGGAGTGTGCCTTTCCAAATCATGTCCAATCAATTGAATTTACCATAGGTGGACTCTAATCAAGCTGTATAAATATCTCAAGGATGATCAATGGAAAAATGAGTCACCGGAGATCAAAAGGGTCTTTTTGTAAACATTTAGAAAAATCTGTTTATGCTTTGTCATTGTGGGGTATTGTGTGTAGATTGATGGGGAACAAAAAACGATCCATCCATTTGAGAATAAGGCTGTAACGCAATACAATGTGGAAAAAGTCAAAGGGTCTGAATACTTAATTAATAAGAGCCAGTTTGCTACAGGTGGAAAATAATCCAGAAGCAACATGAAACGTAAATTATGTGAATTCAAATTAATAGATTTTTTTGTAGAGTTGATAAATGTTAGTGCAAATCAAGTCTGACAGTTTAAAGTGGAAACTAAAAACTTTAGAAGCCTTTTTAAACCTTGAATACACTACAAGTTTGCAGTTCTCAGCAACAAAGAGTGATCAAATGAAGATCCTACATCTGTATAGCTTACTCACACACACGCAAGACTGTGCACATAAGCACACACAGCCATCAACACTCCTCACCTCTTCACTCGGCTGCCCCTGAGAGTTCTGTCACCACCGACACACAGCATAGGCTCTGGAACAGACGTTACCATGGACCTCTGCTACACACACAGTCGCTATGGCAGAGGTGACACCACAGACCTCTGCCCCATATAACTCCCCCATCACACACTTGTCAGGAACCATAAGCCCTGTGCTCTACGAGCTCCTCGTCACGACTCCCAGGGCTACAGGGACACGCTACTGTAACGGTCCTGAGGCATCACTCAACCTTTGGCTGGGGGAGAAAAGAGGTTTTGCTGAGTCTATATCTTAACCATTTGAAGCAGTTTATGTTCTATGTAACTGGAAAATGGATTTGTGAGGCTACGGGAAATTATTTCCCTTTTGGAGGACTATTCTATAGGCAATGGGAACTGTCTGCCTTTCGATGGCTCTGAAAATAAACCAGCGCATACAGTTACCAGCCATTGAACGACACTATTGTATGATTCAATCTTGTAGGCGTTGATCAAGATGCCTCTCCAGAACAAACATGTTTTTGTCGGTGGCGAACCGTGGCTATTCGACCTAGGCCTATTTGACCTAGACCTATTCCAAAACATTGTATCAAACTCAAATATTGAGACAAAGAGTCATAACGTCACTATATGCACCCAACATTACATATAGCTCTAATGCAGATGTCATCAAAAGCATTGCTTCATCATGAATTAATCAAACAGGGCTGCAACTTTCACAGAGACATAACAGTACCAGCACAGAATAATGCGACCCGCAACAGCCACACTGCACACCCAATTTATGGTAGCCAAAGTTTGATTGGTTGATTCCACTGTCAATCTAGAATTCTGCTCTAATGCAGTTGAATGGCAAGGGTATTTAGGGATTTGTTTATCTGGCAAGCGTTACCCTGGTACTAGGAGTTTAAACCGGATGAAAAGTGATTGCACTCGTTTTGGATCCGGGCTGCCTCCAGGGTGTGAGCCAGGTGCCTTGCTCTGGCTGACAGCAGAGTCAGCTCAAAACAAATGTGACGTAATTAAGCATGTATGATGAGTAGGATTCTGTGTTTTCACATGAAAAGTGAATGCTTTTGATAAAAATGCTTTACATGCGTTGCCTATGAAAACGAGTGAAAATTCGAACATTTATTTTTATGGCACAACATAACAGCTCAAAATAACTATCGCTTGCACAGGAGAAGGGAGAGCTTATCTTACATATCACAGTCCTTAATAAGGGATCACATTGACTGAGGTGTTGAAATTCTAAGATACTATTGCCCTTCCTCTTCCAGATTCAGCAGGTGTAGCTCTGTGCTGAGAGTCACCAGCAGGGGGGAGTAAGGCACAGAGAGAGAGAGCTAACACTCACAGACCTCTTGACTCCCTTTCCCTGGTCCTGACTGAACAGGTCACTGGAGCACTGAGAGAGCGAGAGAGAGAGCAGCGTTACATTCCCCATCTGTGCCTGGCTGTGTCACCTCAGCCAGCAGCCAAACGCCACTGTCAGTCAGGAACCTTTAGCTGGTATCATCCACTATGCTGTTCCAGCAATCCCATGCCGACAACATCACACAAACACACCAGGGACACACATGCAAAATCACACACACGCCTTGCACGAAAATGGAAAAATCACAATAAACACAACAGGTATGGACAGGTGACAACGACAGCACTCACTACAGCAAACAACCCCCAGTATTCATCCACCTGACCTTGCCAGCAGTCAGTGCAGTATATGTTATTGATGAAGAACACTGGTTGTGAGCTGCGATATATGCGGCCACTCTGCCAGACTTTGCAAACTGCCTCGTCCTCCCTGTTCTTTTGAAACTAGAAATGCCAGCTGTAAGGCTAAACCCCTCTGCTTTGCAACACACACTCACTGGCAATCTCACCTGTATCAATGTCACCTGTACAGGTATCTCTAAACCATAATGTTGATCTTACTCTGAACCTTGCTACTCAACAAACTTTCAATGATCTCAACAGTCTCGCTAAACCCTGCAGGCATCTTTACTTAAGTCATGCAGACAGACTCACCTGTATATCTTGTACTTGGTGGTGAATCCTTGCTGGAAGCGCTCCGTAAAGTCAGAAAACTCCCGGGAGTGATGAAAAGGCCCTTTGTCAGACAGGAGCCAGGCGAAGGGCCCCGTGGCGTCGCTGGAGCCCCCTGCCCCTGCAGACGCCCCAGCTCCTGCCCCAGCCCTGCTGGCTGCCGCCCCTACCACCCAGCACTGTAGGAGGCTTAGAACTGTACACTCCCATAGAACCATCAGAGCCACCCGTCTAACAGTGATACACCGGCCGCTCATGCTTCCCCCGCACCCGACGACTCCTCATTCTCCCCAAACTTCTCTCCCCTTGTCCTGAACGATAGGAGGGAGAAAGACAGGATGATTATATGTTAGAGAAGGGGATGAGTGTGTGAGTTTTGTAATGAGAGTAATAACCAGAGGCTAACATGTCACCACAGTGTGTGTGTGTGTGTGTGTGTCACTGTGCTTGTGTCATCACAGTGAAATACTTGTCATTACTTGACCTTCCATTAGCTAGGCAACCTGACTATTTTTCAGTAAGTCTATGCGATTTAAATACTATAATGTAGTGTGTATTGTACATAATGTATACGTTTTCCAATCAATAAACAACCAAATTAATATGATAATGTAAATAGTATTTTAAAACACAGGGGTCAAATTGTCTACAATTAATAGGCTACTTTATTTTTACACATTCGTGGTAGAACATAGTAGACAATCATTTTACCTGATTCTGCGAACGGTGTGGTACAAAGCTTATCGGTGAAGTTATTGTTACAATTTCGCCCCAGCGGATCTTCTGAGTGGACCGTAAAGTTGTGATCAGCACAATGCATGAGAACTCGCATGGGATCGAGACCCAACTGGATAAACCTCCGTTTACCGCGTCAGACGATCATACGCTATAAAACACGGCCATGGGAAGTAAAAAAAATAGTGACTGAGCGACATCCACCTGAATGGCTGGAGCTCCTTTTTACCGCATCATACCTCCAGTGGGTCGGCTACACTCGATTATGTAAAATCCAAAGGAAGGAGAAGGCAACAGCGCACCGGACAGAGACGAACAAGGGCGCGCTGCTCATTCAGCTGGAGGAAAATCAATTGCCACCTTCCAGGTGAATTTTCTGTTGTTTTTTTCCGAGGGAAAATACGTTGTTTATGATGTTCCTTAGAAGAAAAAACACAATGCATAAATAGGTGGTTGCTTTCCCCTCAACGCCAAAAAAGCCAGATTATCCACTTTTCTAACTGAGACGCACTTGGAGCACTACGCACTCGAGTGCGATGCTCTCTTGTACTCCAGTCAGTGTGGTGGCATGTATCAGAATGATATTCGCTGGTTTGCTCTCGAGCACGGTTAAAATGTCAAATGTATTCCCAAACCGAGCCCACCCCACTCCCCATTGGCTGAATGGAGATAAGAGAGGCAGGGTTTAGCTCTGGCTGTATAATGGCACGGATGGTCAAGAGTTTAGAGTTTAGGCTCTTCACTTCTGTCAGAATAAATCAGGGGCCATTTGTCGAATACAAATATTTGAGAGGCACAACATCTGACTATAGGCTACACATCTTATATCGGCTAAATGTTTGTCGTAGGTTATTGGGCTGTGCTGATTGTAATGTTGTCTCAGCACTTGAAAGCTTGAAAGACACCATTCGTTAATTATACAAAAGATGTGGAGTTTCAGATCCAGGTTGAAGGGAGGAAAATACCTTGCAGGACAAAAAAATATGACATAACAAAACACCAATTTGGCTCGGGCCATTAAAGTTACATGACAAATTGACAAATATATATATATTTTTAAATGTATTAATTTAACAGACATACTTATACAGAGCGGTTTACAGTAGTGAGTGCATTCAGTAGTGAGGGCTTCCAAGATGGTCTTGTGATCTGTGGTGACTTGTGAGACAGGCGTCATTTCCGGCCAACTTTACGATTGTTTTACTTTTTAATTACCGTTTTTATATATATATTTTTCCCTCGCTCAACTTTTTTCATTCAACTTCTTCACCCCAGACACTTTATCTGGTCGTGGTTTGTCAGGACCTCCACCAGCCGATGCGAAGTAGTAACATTAACATTATGCCTTCTAATTGCAGTCGTTGTACTCATAATATAAAGGAGAACGATCACTTTATGGCGAGGATAGCTGTGCTGCAAGCCCAGTTTCATACGCAATCGTTAGGCAAGGGTAATTTAAGTGTAGGAAAGGATGAGGCCACGACTAAGTACAGATAGTAGTATAAATCGCCTCGCACAGTCACCACAGCAGGACAATTTTATCATGGCTTCTGGAAGGAAATGCTGTAGGAATGCTCAACCAGTGTCGCTCATTCAGCCGACAGAAACATTCAACCAGTTCTCCCCACTAAGCAACGGGTCGGAGTCAGAGGCTGAGCCTTCTCTGGTCTCTTTTCCTCCCGTTACGGGGCCTGAGACACCGAAGCCTCCCACCATTAGCTCTGACAAATTGAAAACCCTGGTCATTGGCGACTCCATTACCCGCAGTATTACACTTAAAACAAATCATCCAGCGATCATACACTGTTTACCAGGGGGCAGGGCTGCGGACGTTAAGGCTAATCTGAAGATGGTGCTGGCTAAAGCTAAAACTGGCGAGTGTAGAGGGTATAAGGATATTGTTATCCATGTCAGCACCAACGATGTTAGGATGAAACAGTCAGAGGTCAACAAGCGCAACATAGCTTCAGCGTGTAAATCAGCTAGAAAGATGTGTCGGCATCAAGTAATTGTCTCTGGCCCCCTCCCAGTTAGGAGGAGTGATGAGTTCTACAGTAGAGTCTCACAATTAAATCGCTGGTTGAAAACTGTTTTATGCCCCTCCCAAAAGATAGAATTTGTAGATAATTGGTCCTCTTTCTTGGACTCACCCACAAACCGGACCAAGCCTGGCATGTTGAGGAGTGACGGACTCCATCCTAGCTGGAGGGGTGCTCTCATCTTATCTACGAACATAGACAGGACTCTAACTCCCCTAGCTCCACAATGAGATAGGGTGCAGGCCAGGCAGCAGGCTGTTAGCCAGCCTGCCAGCTTAGTGGAGTCTGCCACTAGCACAGTCAGTGTAGTCAGCTCAGCTATCCCCATTGAAACCGTATCTGTGCCTCGATCTAGGTTAGGCAAAAATTAACATGGCGGTGTTCGCAATCTCACTGGAACAAAGATCTCTTCCATTCCTGTCATTATTGAAAGAGATAGTGATATCTCACATCTCAATACGGCTACTTAATGTTAGATCCCTCACTTCCAAGGCAGTTATAGTCAATGAACTAATCACTGATCATAATCTTGATGTGATTGGCCTGACTGAAACATGGCTTAAGCCTGATGATTTTACTATGTTAAATGAGGCCTCACCTCCTGGTTACACTAGTGACCATATCCCCTGCACATGTCGCAAGGGCGGAGGTGTTGCTAACATTTAAGATAACAAATTTCAGTTTGTAAACTGCGTTTTCGTCTTTTGAGCTTCTAGTCATGAAATCTATGCAGCCTACTCAATCACTTTTTACAGCTGCTGTTTACGGGCCTCCTGGGCCATATACAGCGTTCCTCAATGAGTACCCTGAATTCCTGTCGTTCCTTGTAGTCATGGCAGATAATATTCTAATTTTAGGTGACTTTAATTTTCACATGGGAAAGTCCACAGACCCACTCTAAAAGGCTTTCAGAGCCATCATCGACTCAGTGGGTTTTGTCCAACATGTCTTGGGACCTACTCACTATCACAGTCATAGTCTGGACCTAGTTTTGGCCCGTGGAATAAATGTTGTGGATCTTAATGTTTTTCCTCATAATCCTGGACCATCATTTTATTATGTTTGTAATCGCAACAAATAACCTGCTCAGACCCCAACTAAGGATCATCAAAAGCTGTGCTATAAATTCCCGGACAACCCAAAGATTCCCAGATGCCCTTCCAGACTCCTTCCACCGACCCAAGGATGTCAGAGTACAAACATCAGTTCACCACCTAACTGAGGAACTCCATTTAACCTTGAGTAATACCCTAGATGCAGCCACACCCCTGAAAACAAACAACATTTGTCATAAGAAACTAGCTCCCTGGTATACAGAAACTACCCGAGCTCTGAAGCAAGCTTCCAGAAAATTGGATCGGCGCTACATCAAACTGGAGGTCTTCCGACTAGCTTGGAACGACAGTGCCGTGCACTATCGAAGAGCCTTCACTGCTGCTTGATCATCCTATTTTTCCAACTTAATTGAGGAAAATAAGAACAATCCAAAATGTATTTTTGATACTGTCGCAAAGCTAACTAAAAATCACCATTCTTAGACAGGATGGCTTTCACTTCAGCAGTGATAAATTCATGAATGTCTTTGACGAAAAGATCATGATCATTAGAAAGCAAATTACGGACTACTCTTTAAATCTGCGTATTCCTCCAAAGCTTAGTTGTCCTGAGTCTGCACAACTCTACCAGGACCTAGGATCAAGGGAGAAACTCAAGTTTTTTAATACTGTATCTCTTAGCCTCCAAACCTTCAAGCTGCATACTGGACCATATTCCAACTAAACTACTGAAAGAGCTGCTTCATGCCTTCCTATTTTGAACATAATAAACGGTTCTCTATCCACCGGATGTGTACCAAACTTACTAAAAGTGGCAGTAATAAAGCCTCTCTTGTAAACGCCAAAACCTTGACCCAGAAAATATAAAAAATGATCAGCCTATATCGAATCTCCCATTCCTCTCTAAATTTTTTGAAAAAGCTGTTGCTCAGCAACTCACTGCCTTCCTGAAGTCAAACAATGTATACGAAATGCTTCAGTCTGGTTTTAGACCCCATCATAGCACTGAGACTGCACTTGTGAATGTGGTAAATTACCTGTTCATGGCGTCAGACCGAGGATCTGCATCTGTCCTCATGCTCCTAGACATTAGTGCTGCTTTTGAGACCATCGATCACTACATTCTTTTGGAGAGATTGGAAGCCCAAATCCAAGTCTACATGAACAAGTTCTGGCCTGGTTTAGATCTTATCTGTCGGAAAGATATCAGTTTGTCTCTGTAGATGGTTTGTCCTCTGACAAATCAACTGTACATTTCGGTGTTCCTCAAGGCTCCGTTTTAGGACCACTATTGTTTTCACTATATATTTTCTCTTGGTGATGTCATTCAGAAACATAATGTTAACTTTTCCTGCTATGCGGATGACACACAGCTGTACTTTTCGATGAAACATGGTGAAGCCCCAAAATTGCCCTCCCTGGAAGCTTGTGTTTCAGACATAAGAAAGTGGATGGAGGCAAATGTTCTACTTTTAAACTTGGACAAAACAGAGATCTTCTGTTGAGTCTGACAAGTAATCTTGATGATTATACAGTCGTCTCAAATAAAACTGTGAAGGACCTCAGCGTTACTCTGGACCCTTATCTCTCTTTTGACGAACATATCAAGACTGTCTCAAGGACTGATTTTTTTCAATCTGCGTAACATTGCAAATATCAGAAATTTTCTGTCCAAAAATTAAGCAGAAAAATCAATCCATGCTTTTGCCACTTCTAGGTTAGACTACTGCAATGCTCTACTTTCCGGCTCCCGGGATAAAGCACTAAATACACTTCAGTTAGTGCTAAACATGGCTGCTAGAATCTTGACTAGAACCAAAAAAATGTGATCATATTACTCCAGTGCTAGCCTCTCTACACTGGCTTCCTGTTACGTCAAGGGCTGATTTCAAGGTTTTACTGCTAACCTACAAAGTATTAAATGGGCTTGCTGCTACCTATCTTTCCGATGTGGTCCTGCCGTACATACCTACACGTACGCTATGGTCACAAGACGCAGGCCTCCTTACTGTCCCTAGAATTTCTAAGCAAACAGCTGAAGGCAGGGCTTTCTCCTATAGAGTGGCTATCTTTAGAGTGGGTGAGATGGCGATGACAGGACTGGCTTCCTCTCTCACATCAAAACATAACTGCAGATGAGTGACAGATGGATAGAGAGAGCATGCCTTGTTATTTTTTTATTCTAACATGGTCAGTCACTCTGGGACTACTACATCTCTGTCTGTATTTCAATGTAAAGCATCTCTTTTAATAATACTTCCTGTTGACTCGACCAAGTGACATCTCACCTATGATCATGCTGTGCCCACTGTGTCAGCCAGTTCAGATGCAGGAGGGGTTCACCAAAACAGCTGGTATAACCTAGAGGATTTAGGCAGAAGGGGGAGAGGGATGAAGTGAAGAAGAGAGACTGTTATTGTGTGTGTGTGTGGTCTCACCTGTTGTCCACACTAAGTGGCTACAGAGTACTTTATGCTGAAAAACAGACAAGAAGACAAACTATAGAAGATACTGTATGTGACGCAGACACCTATCGGAGTGTAACTGAAACATGGTGAGACATTGCTACCGCTTACCGTGCAGTAGCAGAGAGAGGAGTCTCTGACCATTTCTAGGGCCTTTCTTTGACACCGCCTGGTATAGAGGTCCTGGATGGCAGGGAGCTCGGCCCAGTGATGTTCTGGATCGTACGCACTACCCACTGTAGCGCCTTGCTGTCGGATGCCAAGCAGTTGCCATTCCAAGCGGTGATGCAGCCAGTCAAGATGCTCTCAATGGTGCAGCTGTGGAACTGTTTCAGGATCTGAGGACCCATGCCAAATCTTTTCAGCCTCCTGAGGGGAAAGAGGCATTGTCGTGCACTCTTCACAACTGTGTTTGTGTGTTTGTACCATGATAGATCCCTAGTGATGTGGACACCGAGGAAATTGAAGCTCTTGACCCGCTCCACTACAGCCCTCAGTTTACTGTAGTCCACGATCAGCTCCTTTGTCTTGCTGACATTGAGGGAGAGGTTGTTGTCCTGGCCATAGCAGTGGGAAGTAGGGGTGCTAATCCTGAAAAATCTGAATTAAAACAAAATACATATAATTATTTTCTTTACAAAAGTAATGAACCTGGCCTTTACTAGTCCTGTATTAGCGGACTGATATAGCCGCCTGTAGCATGGGCAAAACATTTGTTTTACCCTCTGTTTACCAATTTGAAAATAGTGCATTTTATACGTTACAAACGTGCATGGACCATGGACCAAAATCAATCCATTCTAATTTTTGGGACCGTTCTCCATGGATTCGTCTAGCCTCTCCCTTAGCCCTATGATGATGAGGACGGTGAGCAGAGGAAGAGGAAGATTGATGATGATAGTTCTTCATGGTTGATAACATCATCACACCACTTTGGTATATCTACAGGCCTATGTTATTCAAACCTAATTTGAAAGATAATCCAGGTCTCAGACTGTAATCTACCTCTGCTATTCCTTTGAATTGATGCGTTTGACACTGAGCATGTCACACGGAGGTAGAGCAGAAGGAAAAGGTATATAATGCATTCCTGCAGACGATCAAAAGAAGATTGCATTAGAAAACCAACACTATTGAATCATGATGAGATATGTTTGCTGTGCTGTTCATAGAAGAGTTGAAATCGAAAGACTGAGTCGATTCCCCACCATGTCATCAGCTCTCAGGAGGTTGAGCTCAAGGAAACATAATTCTAACTCTTAAAGCTGTGCCTTCTATCCAATCCTCTGTAATGAGAGTAAAGACTTCAGATAGACATTAAACGATCATAGGGAGTCATCTCCCTAAAATGGTGCCGGAGCAGAAGGCAGACGTTTTACGTTCACGCAACCGATTTGTTTTTTTGTTTGTTTATCTGCGTTGTTTGTAACTTATTTTTTGAAGTTAGGGAAACTTAAATCAGTTTGACCAAATTTCGATCAGCATGTTAAATGTGCAACCAGATAGAAAATAACTCTGGACCACCTATACTCCACACACAGAGATGCATACAAAGCTCTCCCTCTCCCTCTATTTGGCAAATCTGACCATAATTCCATCCTCCTGATTCCTGCTTACAAGCAAAAATTAAAGCAGGAAGCACCAGTGCCTAGATCAATAAAAAAATGGTTTTGGTAGCACAGACTGGAATATGTTCCGAGATTCCTCCAATGGCAATGAGGAGTACACCACATACAGTGGGGAGAACAAGTATTTGATCAAATTAATTACTTAATCAGACAATGTGATTTTCAGAATTTTTGTTTTAGATTCCGTCTCTCACAGTTGAAGTGTACCTATGATAAAATTACAGACCTCTACATGCTTTGTAAGTAGGAAAACCTGCAAAATCGGCAGTGTGTCAAATACCTGTTCTCCCCACTGTATATCATTGGTTTCATCAATAAGTGCATCGATGACGCAGTCCCCACAGTGACCCAACCAGAAGCCATGGATTACAGGCAGCATCCGCACTGAGCTAAAGACTGGAGCTGCCGCTTTTAAGGAGCGGAATTCTAACCCGGAAGCTTAAAAGATATTCCGCTATGCCCTCCGACGAACCATCAAACAGGCAATGCATCAATACAGGTCAGAAACCTGGCCGTGTGGTTCCAGGACAACAAACTCTCCCTCAATGTTATCAAGACAAAGGACATTATTGTTGACTACAGGTAAAAGAGGACCGAGCACACCCCCATTCTCATCGACGGGGCTGCAATGGAGCAGGTTGAGAGCTTCAAGTTCCTTGGTGTCCACATCACCAACAGACTAACATGGTCCAAAACCCACCAAGACACTCGTGAAGAGGGCACGACAAAACCTACCCCCCCCCCCCCGAGGAGACTGAAAAGTGTTTCTGCTGCACCATCGAGAGCACTGGTTGCATCACTGCCTGTTATGACAACTGCTTGGCCTCTGACCATATGCACTAAAGAGGGTAGTGCGAACGGCCCAGTACATCACTGGGGCCAAGCTTCCTGCAATCCAGGACCTCTATACCAGGAGGTGTCAGAGGAAGGCCCTAAAAATTGTCGAAGACTCCAGCCACCCTAGTCATAGACTGTTCTCTCTGCTACCCCACGGCAAGTGGTACCGGAGTGCCAAGTCTAGGTCCAAGAGGCTTTTAAACAGCTTCTACCCCTAAGCCATAAGACTCCTGAACATCTAATCAAATGGCTAGCCTGACTATTTGCGTCCCCCCCCCCCTCCGTACCACTGCCACTCTCTGTTAACGTCTATGCATAGTCACTTTAATAACTCTACCTACTTGTACATACTACCTCAACTTACCGGTGTCCCCCCCAAACAAAGACTGCACCAGCTCTTTAATTAGTTGTTACTGTTATCTCTTATTCTTGTTTGTATTTTTTGAAACTGCACTGTTGGATAGGGGCTCATGTGTAGGGATTTCACTGTAAGGTCTACACCTGTTGTATTTGGAGCTTGTGACTAATAAAATGGTATTTTATTTGATCTCAGACCATAATCCCCATAGGCCTATAGTGCACCACTTTTGCCCAGAGCCTTGTTTGTGTGCAAACTATGACAAAGGAACACAGCCAACTGTAGCACTGGATCCTTGATAATAAAACTGATGTTGGATCCTACACTATGCTTTTTCACTTTCCTTGGATAAAACCCAGAAGTCTGGTTCCTCTTTGGTCATCCACCTGCTTCTGTTTGGTGCTATAAAAGGTGACTCGTGTACTGACGTGTCTCAACATGGCATAACTACCCAATGGTGGAGAGAACCATGAGGCAATATTTTATTTATAGATCAGAATCAATGATAAGTGTGACTGAGCTATGCATGTGTGTGTGCGTGCCTGTCTAATCGTGAGTGTTTAGAAAAAAAAGATGGTCAAAGTGATTTGCAATTGATGGCCAGTATTCTATCTGATTGGCCATGGAAAGAACAGTTGGAAAGCCAGAGGAAAATCTAAGAGTGTGTCAAAGCAGAGTGCTCATTATAGGGATAGAAAGCACAGGCTGTCTGTCCAGGTTGCCGTGGCTCAACAGAATAATGAGGACTTGTCTGGATAGGTTTCTGTTGCAGGGGCTGCAGTTTGCAAAAATGGTGTCCTTGGCAGGTGAGGTGAGCTCATACCATTGTCATATATAGGTAGCTCATATCATTGTAATGTTTCATAAATGCTCAGCTTGTTTGTATTTATTTGATAATATTGGCCAATGAATAATGTAATAGTGTTTAAACAGCTCTTAAGCAGACCTCTAATAAAGTGTTACTCAGGTGACATTGTCAGGTATGAACAGTATTTTCTCTATACAACTGCCTAAAAGTCAATAGAGTATTCATTATAGCTTGTTCATTAACACCAATGAAGTGTCTCAGTGACAAGCAACCAGGGAAGAGTTACCAAAGATAATATTTTAATTACCAGATACTTGACACCTTTTGTCACTACTTTGTCAGATCAGTATCATGTGTTGTGATTTGTTTATTGAAGACATAATGTTGGCTGGTTACAGTACAGACACTTGAATGTATATTCCCGAAATAGAGTCGTGCTGCTGTACAGACATAGATGGACTGGTTGGGGATTACTACAAGTGGATTCTTTTAGATTCACAAGATAATCATTATGTAGTTTGATTCATAGTTTAACAAAGGAGAGAAATAGACATCATTATTTCTTTAACTGTTTTCGTTTAGATGATGTACAGTGCCTTCAGAAAGTATTCAGACCACTTGACTTTTCCACATTTTGTTACATTACAGCCTTATTCTAAAATGGATTTTAAAAAAAAGCTTCAATCTACACACAATACCCAATAATGACAATGTTAGAAATGTTTGCAAATAAATTAAATAAACGGAAATACCTTATTTACATAAGTATTCAGACCCTTTGTAATGAGACTCAAAATTGAGCTCCGGTGCATCCTGTTTCCATTTATAAACCTTGAGATGTTTCTACAACTTGACTGGAGTCCACATGGGGTAAATTCAATTCATTGGACATGATTTGGAAAGGCATACACCTGTCTATATAACCAAGCCAACATTTCTGCAGTATTGAATGTCCCCAAGAACACAGGTCCCGCCATCATTCTTAAATGGAAGAAGTTTGGAACCACCAAGAATCTTCCTAGAGCTGGCTGCCCGGCCAAACTGAGCAATCGAGGGAGAAGGACCTTGGTCACTCTGACAGAGCTCTAGAGTTCCTCTGTGGAGATGGGAGAAACTTCCAGAAGGAGAACCATCTCTGCAGCACTCCACCAATCAGGGCTTCATGATAGAGTGGCCAAACGGATGCCACTCCTCAGTAAATGGCACATGACAGCCCGCTTTTGGAGTTTGCCAAAAGACCCCTAAAGTTTATCAGACCATGATAAACATGGGTTCTCTGTTCTGATGAAACCAAGATTCACCATCATTGGCTTGAATGCCAAGAGTCACGTCTGGGATGGCAGTGAAACATGGTGGTGGCACATCATGCTGTGGGGGTGTATTTCAGAGACTTGTCAGGATCAAGGAGGAAAAGAATGGAGCAAAGTACAGAGAGATCCTTGATGAAAACCTGCTCCAGAGCGCTCAGGACCTCAGACTGGGGCGAAGGTTCACCTTCCAACAGGACAACGACCCCAAGCACACAGCCAAGAAAACACAGGAGTGGCTTCGGGACAAGTCTCCATGTCCTTGAGTGGCACAGCCAGAGCCTGGATTTGAACCCGATCAAACATTTCCGGAGAGACCTGAAAATAGCTCTGCAGCAACGCTCCCCATCCAACCTGACAGATTGGAAGGATCTGCAGAGAAGAATGGGAGAAACTCTCCAAATACAGGTTTTCCAAGCT
Source organism: Oncorhynchus gorbuscha (assembly GCF_021184085.1). Lineage (NCBI taxonomy): Eukaryota > Metazoa > Chordata > Actinopteri > Salmoniformes > Salmonidae > Oncorhynchus > Oncorhynchus gorbuscha. The sequence goes on along the minus strand of NC_060187.1, from coordinate 24,971,697 downwards.
TGTAGTGTCATACTCAAGGCTGTAATTGCTGCCAAAGGTGCTTCAACAAAGTACTAAGTAAAGGGTCTGAATACTTATGTAAATTTGATATTTTTCTTTTTTCTTTTTAATAAATTATGCATACATTTCTAAACAGTTTTTGCTCTGTCATTAGGGAGTATTTGTGTGTAGATTGATGAGAAAAAAATATTTATCAAATTTTTCAATAAGGCTGTAACGTAACAAAATGTGGAAAACGTCAAGGGGTCTGAATACTTTCCGAAGGCACTGTAAGTGAGTTAGACTGTTGGATGATTTATTTCTGGTCATCATCATCATCATCATCATCATGTGCTGAAAATATTTTGCAACTCTTATAATGGTAGTAGAGTTTAAAAAATATTATATTGTTTAAACCAAGGCGATTTGCCCTGTAGCCTAAACAGCTTCTACCCCTAAGCCATAAGACTACTGAACATCTAATAAAATGGCAACCCAGACTATATGCACTGCCGACCCTCCCTCTTTTCTACTGCTGCTACTCTCTGTTATTATCTATGCATAAGTCCCTTTAATAACTCTACCCACATGCATACATTACCTCAATGACCTTGACTAACCAGTGCCCTGCACTTTGACTCTGTACCAGTACCCTCTGTATATAGCTTCGCTATTGTTATTTTACTGCTGCTCTTTAATTATTTGTTACTTTGTTTCTTTTTTTGTTGTTGTATTTTTCTTAAAACTGCATTGTTGGTTAAGGGCTTGTAAGTAAGCATTTCACTGTAAGGTCTACCTACACCTGTGCATGTGACTAATCAAATTTGATTTGTTTTGCTATAGTATTGTGCACATGCACTCTAGTTCACTTTAGTTCCCTTCCAAAGGCTTCAAGACTGTTTAATAAAGCCTCACAATGTTTTCAACACTCCAAGCCAAGAAAGTGATCAACAGTAGATTCATTCACTCAAGTTTCCTTTTGAAGACTGGAAGGCATAAAATGGGCTTGGAAGTTTGGCTCTACCGAGTCAGCCCAACCCTTGGATTTTTACTCACCAGTAAAAATATGTTATGCGGAACATAGAGACCTTGCCGGTCAATTTAAGCAGAAAATGTCATTGAATTACAGTATGCATGTAATTAATGGTTAGGAAAAGAGAGAAAATTATATGCTGAACCCGATGATCCAAATGGATTCTTTCTCCTTGTTAATTGTAAATCTAAGAGTAACAGTAGGCAGAGGGGCAATTAGTAATATCAAAGGCTTGGCACAAGGTGTTTTGGACCTGATCCATACAATTTACATTTTAAAAGCACACAATTAAGACAAACAAGATGATTACAACAAATGTCATGCATAATTAACCACTTCCATACCAAGGCCAGTTACCCTGCGCTACAAACCAAATTCCATCCTCAATAGAATTATGATTCCACTCACATACACAGCTACAGTATCTATTAACAGTTAAGGCAGGATATGTATCGGATGGGAATACGTAACCTAAAATTACCACTGTCCATTAGGCCTTCAGTTTATCCGTGAAGGGGATTGGTGCCTGAGGGCTGGACAAACCAACTATGTTAATATGCTAAGGTTAAGCCGGTGAACAGCTAGACATTCTAACCACTAGGGAATTGAAACCATTTGTGGTCCCAAAATGTTTATTTTAGATTCAGAATCTTTCCACTCCTGTTAGGAGAAACCAATTAATTTATAGACGGGTTGCATAACAAAACAAATTGCATTTGGAGTGGATTTTATAAGAGGGAATACAAACAATCAACGGTAATATTTTGGGTTTGTTTTTAGTTAATCTCCAAAATTCCAGAATGGGGCGTGTTCGTCACTGATAGGTCACTGATAGGAAGTAGTGCAGCCTCCGTGTACAGCAATAGCAGGTGATAAATGATTTAGGCCCAGAACGCTGTAAGCTTGTAGGACGGTGGCCTGGCCTTATCATAGAGGTCTGTCCCACTATTTTCCATTTCCCGCTCTCCATGCGGTGGTGAGGCCTGGGCTAATTACTGTAACTAATGGCATGGCTGACTATCATAATTATCATTACATCAGTGATGCTAACAGCTTGCTAGAACCCAATCTGCTCTGCTCTGCTCTGCTCTGCATCACACACACCTGTGGAATGTGGATGTACCTGAGTACTGTATACAAGCAAATCAGAATATTCAACATGATGCTAATCAGTAAAAAAAAAAATGTGTGTGTGGAGGTGTTTATTCATACTTGTGGGGACCAAACATTTTACTAACTGGGGACATTTTGTTAGTCCCTACAAGGTCAAATGCTGTTTCTAGGGGTTTTAGGGTTAAGGTTAGTGTTAGGGTTAGAATTAGGTTCAGAGTTAGGGTTAAACACTAGGGTTAGATTTAGGGGTAGGAATAGGAGTTAGGGTTAAGGTTAGGTTTGGGGGTTAAGGTTAGGGCAAGGGTTATGGTTAGGTTTAGAGATTAGAATGGGACTAAATTGTGTTTCCTCACAAGGTTAGTTATACAAGTGTGTGTGTGTGTGTGTGTGTGTGTGTGTGTGTGTGTGTGTGTGTGTGTGTGTGTGTGTGTGTGTGTGTGTGTGTGTGTGTGTGTGTGTGTGTGTGTGTGTGTGTGTGTGTCGGTGTGTCTTTGTTATTTGTACAAATACAGGTGCCAAGCAACATTGGTTTAACAACTTTTGCTCAAAAGTTTATGCAAGGAACAGAGTGCAGTTGAATATTGGAAGATAATCACAAACATGACATGTGGAGATTACGTCAAATCAGCAAGATGAAAATATTTATTCTTATATCTTGTTCTACCTTGTAACAGTTTAACATTGCCCTTGCATCTGTGTGTGGGTGTGTTCATTTGTGCAAGAGCTTGTGTATGCATGATATGAGTGTATGTGGGTGTGATTCCCTGACTGACGTGCAAAGCATTGTCTCCATTCTAAGAGAGCTGACCCAGGTCAGAGAGCCCCCCCTAAGGGTCTGCTTGATGGGATGCATCCTGTTCAGAATCATGATCCCAACAACACTGACATCCTGCTGGGTCACTGATGATATCAGGCTCCTCGGCTGATTATTTAGTTTTACAAAAAGGTCAGGTATTTTTATTTATCTTTATTTAACCAGGCAAGTCAGTTAAGAACATATTCTTATTTCCAATGACGGCCTGGGAACAGTGGGTTAACTGCCTGTTCAGGGGCAGAACGACAGATTTGTACCTTGTCAGCTCGTGGGTTTGAACTCGCAACCTTCCGGTTACTAGTCCAACGCTCTAACCACTAGGCTACGCTGCCGCCGTATTACTGTGCACATCTCCTCAGTCCTGTCGAAGGCTTTTATGTGATGACACAACAACATGCAAACCCTTGAGTTTATTGGCACTGTTCCATGGCAACTGCATCTCTGTGGTTATAGGTTCCTAATATAGTGAGAATAGATGGAGACGGGTGCAGTCTCTCTGTCTGTCTGTCAGAGGTGGGCAGGCAGTAAAATGCAGGGCCAGATGCTGTTTGGACACACACTGTGACAGCAGATTACATGGCCAGGCTGGACTAAAGCTTTACAGGCTGAAGGTCACTGGTAGGATAACTTTACGACACCCCGTCAGCTGTCACCAACAGTGGGACAGAGACGGGTGGTTTTGGAAAGTCCACAAATAATGTTCAGCTGTCTTAAATACTGGGATGTGTGAAGAAATTAGTGGTGGAGTCAAGGTTGTGTCCTCAGGAAAGAATGAAATATTTTGTATCACAGGAAAGTGATCAATCTCCTACACCTCTACGTTTCTAGAGAGGTGATGGACCTATAAATCAAATCAAATGTTATTGGTCACATGCACATGATTAGCAGATGTTATTGTGGGTGTAGCTAAATGCTTGTGCTTCTAGCTCCGACAGTGCAGTAATATCTAACAAGGCTAACAAATTACACAACATACTGTATTCCCAATACACACAAATCTAAGTAGGAATGAATTAAGACTATATACATATGGAAGAGCGATGTCTGAGCGGAACGGACTAAGATACAGTAGAATAGTATAGAATACAGTTTATACATATGAGATGAGTAATGCAAGATACATTATTAAGTGAATGAGATACGGTAGCATAGTATAGAAAACAGTATAAACATATGAGATCAGTAATGCCAGATATGTAAACATTAAGTGACTAAGATACCGTAGAATAGTATAGAATACAGTATATACATATGAGATGTGTAATGCCAATTATGTAAACATTATTAAAGTGACTAGTGTTCCATTCCTTAAAGTGGCCAGTGATTTGTAGTCTATGCCTATAGGCAGCAGCCTCTAATGAGCTAGTGATGGCTGTCGTCTGATGCCCCTGAGATAGAAGCTGTTTCTTGGTCCCAGCTTTGATGCACCTGTACTGACCTTGCCTTCTGGATGATAGCAGGGTGAACAGGCAGTGGCTTGGGTGGTTGATGTCCTTGATTATCTTTTTGGCCTTCCTGTGACAGTGGGTGCTGTAGGGATCCTGGAGGGCGGGTAGTTTTCCCCCGGTAATGCGTTGTTGCCGTACCAGGCGGTGATACAACCCAACAGGATACTTTCAATTGAGCATCTGTAAAAGTTTGAGGGTTTTAGGTGACAAGCCAAATTTATTTTGCCTCCTGACATTGTGCCTTCACCACACTGTCTGTTTGGGTGATCCATTTCAGTTTGTCAGTGATGTGTACGCCAATGAACTTAAAGCTTTCTATCCTCTCCACTGAGGTCCCTTCGATGTAGATAGGGGGATGAACCCTCTGCTGTTTCCTGAAGTCCACGTTCATCTCCTTTGTTTTGTTGACGCCCTCACCTCATCCTTGTAGGCTGTCTCGTCATTGTTGGTAATCAAGCCTACTAATGTTGTGTCGTCTGCAAACCTGATGATTGAGTTAGAGTCGTGCTTGGCCACGCAGTCATGGGTGAACAGGGAGTACAGGAGGGGGCTGAGCACGCACCCTTGTGGGGCCCCAGTGTTGAGGATCAGTGGAGTGAAGATGATGTTTCCTACCTTCACCACCTGGGCGCGTCCTGTCAGGGAGTCCAGGACCCAGTTGCATAGGGCGGCCTTCAGAACCATGGCCTCGAGCTTAGTGTTGAGCTTGGATGTACTATGGTGTTGAATGCTGAGCTATAGTCAATAAATGGCATTCTTACATAGGTATTCCTCTTGTCCAGATGGGATAGGGCAGTGTGCAGAGTGATAGCGATTGCATCATCTGTGGATTTATTGGGGCGTAAAGCTAATTGAAGTGGGTCTAGGGTGACATGTAAGGTAGAGGTGACATGATCCTGGACTAGTCTCTCAAAGCACTTAATTATTTAACAGTGGTATAAAGTACTTAAGTTAAGTACTACTCATTTTCGGGGGTATCTGTACTTTACAATTAATATTTTTGACAACTTTTACTTCACTACATTCCTAAAGAAAATGATGTACTTTTTACTCCATATATTTTCCCTGACACCCACGTCAGTTTGTGGTGGAGGTTGACGCATCAAAGGTGAGAGTGGAGTCCTCCTCCCAACGTTTTCCCCTTGACCTAAAGCTGCGTTCCTACGCCTTATTTTCCCATCGTCTTACCACCACAGAGAGGAATTATGATGTTGGAAATCGAGAAGTACTTGCGGTGAATATGGAGTTGGAGGAGTGGAGGCACTGGTTAGAAGGGGCGGAACATCCATTCATTGTGTGGACATCACAAGAACCTGGAATATCGCCACACCGCCAAGCATCTCAATTCCAGGCAAGCTGGGCTCTGCTTTTGGGCCCTGTTTTTCACTCGGTTCAACTTTACCATCTCCTTCCCTCCGGTTCCAAGAATGTTAATCCGGATGCGCTTTCACACTGCTATTGCCCCACTGCTACACCCTTGAACCCCAAGACCATCCTTCTTACCTTGTGTCTGGCGGCTTCACTCATATGGGGAATAGAGTACCATGTCCGTGACGCGCAGCGTTCCAGTTGGACCTTGGGGGCGAGAGGGATGGATAACTGGATGTTTGTTCCAGACACTGCCCACTCCACGGTCCTGGAATGGGCTCATTCCTCTAGGCTTGCTAGGCACCCTGGATCCCGTCGGACCCTGGCCTTTGTGTGACAAACACTTTTTGTGGCCCACCATGTTTTCTGATGTCTCTGCATTCGTTGCCGCCTGCACTGTCTGTGCTCAGAATAAGATTCCTTGGCAAGCTCCGTCTGGCCTCCTTCAACCACTTCCTGTCCCTGGTCACATGTATCCCTGGACTTCGTAACTGGTCTCCCTCCATCTGATGGCAACACCACTATCCTTACGGTGGTGGACAGGCTTTTCCAAAGCCACCAACTTCATTCCCCTCCCCAAGCTACCCTCAGCCAAGGAGACGGCCCAAATCATGGTGCAGCACATCTCTTATGGATCCATGGACTTCCTGTGGACATGGTCCCTGAACGTGGTCCTCAATTTTCGTCCCGGTTCTGGAAGGCGTTCTGCATGCTCATTGGTTTCATCTGCCAGCCTGTCCTCTGGGTTTCACCCCCAATCTAATGGCCAGTCAGAACGAGCCAATCGGGACCTGGAAACGACTCTTTGTTGCCTCCGCCATCCCAACCACCTGGAACCAGCAACTCATGTGGGTGGAATAAGCCTGCAACACCCTTCCCTGCTCAGCCACTGTTCTCTTGCCTTTCAATGGGTTATCAGCCCCCGCTCTTCTCTGAACAAGAGGTCAGCATACCCTCTTCCCAGATGTTCGTCCACCACTGTCGCCATACCTGTAAGAGAGCCTACTCTTCTCAAGACCACCTCAGGTATCGACAACAGGCGGACCGCCACCGGACCCCGGCTCCCCGTTATTATTTCGAGCAGAGGGTATGGCTGCCCACTCGGGATCTGACCCTCTGGGCGGAGTCCCTTTTCCCATCTCTAAGATTCTTAGCCCCTCTGCTGTTCATCTTCTGTTGCCCCGCGCCCCGTATACATCCCACTCATGTATCAAGAATTAAACCTCTGTCTCACAGCCCTCTGTTTCCTTGTTTCAAGGCCCATCCCTCTGCCCCGTCTCATCGACGGCCATCCGTCATACACGATAAGGCACCTCCTGAGTGTTCGACCTCGGGGCAGGAGATCCCAGTACCTGCTTGACTGGGATCCGGCCCTCATCCTGGACCCAGCCCTCATCGTTGAATTCCATCGTCTGCACCCAGGTCAATCAGGTATGTGCCCGGATAGGACACCAGGTGGCGTCCACAGAGGGGTATACTATCACACACTGATGTTTCACCTGTCTTGTGCTTGTCTCCACCCTCTTCCAGGTGTTGCCCATTTTCCCCATTATCACGTGTGCATTTATACCTGTGTTTTCTGTTTGTCTGTTGCCAGTTTGTCTTGTCCAGTCAAGCTTATCAGCATGTTTTTTTTCCCTGTACTTCTGTTCTCTTTAGTCCCTGTTTGCTAGTTCTTCCTCTTCTGCCTGCCCTGTCCCCGATCCTGCCTGCTGTCCTGTATCTGACTCTTACCTGGTTTATGAACTTCTGCCTGTCCTGACCCTGAGCATGCCTGCTGCCCTGTACCTATCAGACTCATTCGTACCTGGTTACAGTCATCTGCCTGTCCCCAAACTGCCCTTGCCTGCCTTCTGTGGTTTTAATAAACTACTCTGCATATTGAACCTTCCGTCTCCGGTGTCTGCATCTGGGTCATATCCTGAATTGTGTTAGTCAAGGGTTTTTCGATTGGATAACGTTGTTTACTTTTAAGTCATCCAGATAGACATGATGGATGTGTCACTTTGGCTGTGAACACACAGGCAGACCAATTCTAATATTTTATTTCACTAATTGGTGTTTTGACCAATCACATCAGCTTTTTTCACATCCGATCTTTACCAGAGCTAACCTAACATAGCAGGCGTAGAAGAAAAGCCTAAACAAAGTTCCCACATCTGGTTTTCAGCAGAAAAGGAAGTTAAGTTGAAGATAGCTGTATCCCTGAAAACCAGATGCATCTGGTTATTGGCAACTCCGTTAGGGTGTTTCAAAAAAGATCAGCATTGGGGTGCCTGTTGTAGTTGAAGTGGAGTTGAAGTAGTTGAAGTGGAACATGTGTGGTTTTGAACAGAACTTTTAAGATTAGTTAACCTCTTGATTCTAGCCATCCGGGATTGTGAATACAGCCTCAAGCTCATTACCATAACGCAATGTTAACTATTCATGAAAATCGCAAATGAAATGAAATAAATCTGCTAGCTCTCAAGCTTAGCCTTTTGTTAACAACACTGTCATCTCAGATTTTCAAAATATGCTTCTCAACCATAGCATAACAAGCATTTGTGTAACAGTATTGATAGCTAGCGTAGCATTTAGCGTTAGCATTCAGAAGGCAACATTTTCACAAAAAACAGAAAAGCATTCAAATAAAATAATTGACCTTTGAAGAACTTCGGATGTTTTCAATGAGGAGACTCTCAGTTAGATAGCAAATGTTCAGTTTGTCCCAAAAGATTATTTTGTATAGGAGAAATCGCTCCGTTTGGTACATCACGTTTGGCTACCAAAAAAAAAGTACATTCAGTCATCAAAATGCCAAACTTTTTTCCAAATTAACTCCATAATATCGACTGAAACATGGCAAACATTGTTTAGAATCAATCCTCAAGGTGATTTTCACATATCTATTTGATGATATATCGTTCGTGGAAGTGTGCTTTCTCCTCTGAATCCCATGGGAAAATGCCTGCAGCTGAAGATTACGCACCAATTTAGACAAAGGACACCGGGCGGACACCTGGTAAATGTAGTCTCTTATGGCCAATGTTCCAATGATATGCCTACAAATATGTCACAATGCTGCAGACACCTTGGGCAAATGGCAGAAAGCGTAGGCTCATTCAGGGCACATTCACAGCCATATAAGGAGACAATGGAAAACAGAGCCTCAAAAATTCTGCTCATTTCCTGTTTGAAGTTTCATCTTGGTTTCGCCTGTAGCATCAGTTCTGTGGCACTCACAGATAATATATTTGCAGTTTTGGAAACGTCAGAGTGTTTTCTTTCCAAAGCTGTCAATTATATTGTTATGCAGGTGAATGAGGACCCAAAAGCGACTTGGCGAAAACAGAGTCTTTAATCCAGTTAAAGGAAATAGCAATACTCCTAGACAATTCGGAGCGGTAAATAAAGCATAAAAAACAATTCCACTTGTAATCACGAGAACTGACTGGAGACTCGATAATAAACTGCAGGTTGCCTTGGGAAGGCACTTGACCGTAGCAGACTCAGACACCTGCTCACCACGCAGCATCTGAGGGAAACACGACACGACAGGGCGATACAAAGACACAGCACGGTGAACAATATACAAGGATCCGACAGGGCAGAAACGGAAAACAAGGGGAGAAATAGGGACTCTAATCAGGGGAAAAGATAGGGAACAGGTGTGGGAAGACTAAATGATTGATTAGGGGAATAGGAACAGCTGGGAGCAGGAACGGAACGATAGAGAGAAGAGAGAGAGGGAGGGAGAGAGAAAAAGGGGAACGAACCTAAAAAGACCAGCAGGGGGAAAACGAACAGAAGGAAAAGCAAAATGACAAGACAATATAAGACAAAACATGACATATATGCATAGTCGAGCATCTTTTTGTGACAAAATATTGCGCTTAAAACGGGCACGTTTTTTTATCCAATAATGAAATAGCGCCCCCATAGGTTCAAGAGGTTAAAGGACATCCATCAAGATAATACTTCACTGGAACAAACCGCACATGCTGCATTTGAACGTGAGTGAGAAGTAGGACTTAAAATCGATATGCTTTTCAGCATCTACCAAATCTGTGGCCTGGGAAATGTTAGGAACAGCAACTTTATATGCTAACAAATCCCTTTTCAGACCGAATGTATTATAAATCAAATGTTATTTTTCACACGTGCAGAATTCACCGTAGGTATTTCTTTTGTCCAGCTGGGATAAGGCTGATATTCATATAAAGAGTAGGAAGAGTTTGCTACAATGATGTCGTTTATCAGTCTAAATTCTTGAATATTGTCATTCACGCTGCTAACAATCAAATTCTTTGACATGTATATCTATTCCCATTTAGAACAAGCCACTTGAATGACACTGAATACTACAGAAGTCTCTAACTTTTGACTGAACATATTGTACATTCTTCATCTCAGAGAGTGGGCGCAATTCCCTTTCCTGTAAAAAAAATGCCGTGCTGTGAGCCATTCACTATATGACTGCATTCAAACAGCTGATTGTGCATTTCCAATGATTTGTAATCAAATTTAGAAGACCATTGCTTAAAAAACTGTGTTTTGATTCAAATCGCATGCGGGAAGGTGAAGCAAGTTATGTTCGTTGGGTGTTGCATTTTTATCAGGATTTTCTTTTTTTATGTTTCAAATGTTGCTTGATTAATACATTTTATTTTTTACATTTCTTAAATTTTACCCCTTTTTGCTCCCCAATTTCGTGGTATCCAATTGGTAGTAGTTACAGTCTTGTCTCATCGCTGCAACTCCCATACGGACTCGGGAGAGGCAAAGGTCGTGAGCCATGCGTCCTCCGAAACACAACCCAACCAAGCCGCATTGCTTCTTGACACAATGCACATCCAACCCGGAAACCAGCCGCACCAATGTGTCGGAGGAAACAACGTACAACTGGCGACCTGGTCAGCCTGCCCTTCGCCCGGGCCTGCCACAGGAGTCGCTAGTGCACGATGAGACAAGGATATCCCTACCGGCCAAACCCTCCCTATCCCGGATGACGCAGGGCCAATTGTGTGCCGCCACATGGGCCTCCCGGTTGCGGCCGGCTGCGCCAGAGCCTGGGCTCGAACCCAGAATAATGAGTCTTGAAATGGTTTGAAGAGACATCGCTGTGGCAAAACGTATTTGTATAATCTCTGTCAACTCAAGCATGAAAAGTATACATACATTTTCTTCAATATCATTCGACAAAAAAAGGCAACATTTTCAAGAGAACCAACATTTGTCCAGAAGGTTTGTCGCCATTCGATGCCAAGATGTTAACCGTGATTGGACATGATCTGTCTGTTATATCAAGTGTTGAGTATGGAACATTTTGCATGGCTCCAATGAATGTGTCCATCTGCCCTGAGAGAATGAGTTGTTTCAATACACATTTAATTTCCGCAGGGGCAATGCCTTGTGGTCCTGTGTAGCTCAGTTGGTAGAGCATGGCGCTTGTAACGCCAGGGTAGTGGGTTCGATCCCCGGGACCACCCATACGTAGAATGTATGCACACATGACTGTAAGTCGCTTTGGATAAAAGCGTCTGCTAAATGGCATATATTATTATTATTATTATTATATTAAGAATTACACATCCGTCAAAAGTTTTAGAACACCTACTCATTCAAGGGTTTTTCTTTATTTTTACTATTTGCTATATTTCAGAATGATATTGAAGACATCAACACTATGAAAAAACATCTATGGAATCATGTAGTAACCAAAAACGTGTTAAACAAATCTAAATACTTTTTATATTTGAGATTCTTCAAATAGCTACCCTTTTTTTAAACCGTTATTTAACTAGGCAGGTCAATTTAAAAAAGAAAATCTTATTTTCAATGACGGCCTAGGAACAGTGGGTTAGCTGCCTTGTTCAGGGGCAGAACAACATATGTTTACCTTGTCACATCAGGGATTTGAGTTTGCAACCTTTCGCTTACTGGTCCAATGCTCTAACCACTAGGCTACCTGCTGCCCCTTTAGATTGATGACAGCTTTGCACAATCTTGGCATTCTTTCAACCAGCATCATGAGGTAGTCACCTGGAATGCATTTAAATTAACAGGTGTGCCTTCTTAAAAATTTATTTCCTTTCTTAATGTGTTTGAGCCAATCAGTTGTGCTGTGACAAGATAGGCAGGGGGTGAGGGGTGTATACCGAGCATAACCCTATTTGGTAAAAGACCAAGTCCATATTATGGCAAGAACAGCTCAAATAAGCAAAGAGAAATTACTGTCCATCATTACTCTAAGACATGAAGATCAGTCAATAAGGAACTTTGAAAGTTGAAAGTTTATTCAAGTGCAGTCGCAAAAACCATCAAGCATTATATTGAAACTGGCATTCATGTGGACCGCCACTGGAATGGAAGTCCCAGAGTTACCTTAATGCTTTACAGAGTTAAAGTAACAGACACATCTCAACATCAACTGTTCAGAGGAGACTGCTTGAATCATGCCTTCTTGGTCGAATTGCTGCAAAGAAACCAGTACTAAAGGACACCAACAAGAAGAAGAGACTTGCTTGGGCCTAGAAACACGAGTAATGGACATTAGACCGGTGGATATCTGTTCTTGGTCTGATGAGTCCAAATTTGAAATTATTGGTTCCAACCACTGTGTCTTTGTGAGACACAGAGTAGGTGAACAGATGATTTCAGCATGTGTGGTTCCCACAGTAAAGAATGGAGGAGGAGGTGTTATGGTGTGGGGGTGCTTTGCTGGTGACACAGTCTGTGATTTATTTAGAACTCAAGGCACACTTAACCAGCATGGCTAGCACAGCATTCTGCGGTGATACGCCATCCAATCTGGTTTGGGCTTAATGGGACTATTATTATTTTTTCAACAGGACAATGACCCAAAACACCTCCAGGCTGTGTAAGGGCTATTTTAACAAGAAGGGGAGTGATGGAGTGCTGCATCAGATGACCTGGCCTCCACAATCCCCCAGACGTCAAACAAATTGAGATAGTTTGGGATAATTTGGTCCGCAAAGTGAAGGAAAAGCAGCTAACAAGTCCTCCGCATGTGTGGGAACTCCTTCAAGACTGTTGGAAAAGCATTCCAGGTGAAGCTGGTTGAAAGAATGCCAAGAGTGTGCAAAGCTGTCATCAAGGCAAAGTATGGCTATTTGAAGAATCTCAAATATAAAATATATTTTGATTAGTTTAGCACTGTTTTGGTTACTATATGATTCCATGTGTTATTTCAGAGTTTTGATGTCTTCACTAATATTCTACAATGTAGAAAATAGTAAAAATAAAGAAAAACCCTTGAATGAGTAGGTGTTCTAAAACTTTTGACTGGTAGTGTATATGTATAATATCTTGTGGTGTTTGTTGTATGAGAGAGAAGCCGGTAAATTCAATTAGATTACTTTTTCTATTAATCCTATTTTTGTCAACAAAAAAATCTGAAAATCTGTGCGGGCCTTCTCTATTTCAAGGCTATGCCTAATGTACATGTCCAATGCCCTTCCGACAAAATCCTTCTCATCAAAGTTCCTTTGCATGTCTTCAAACGTACACTCAGTGCCTGCATTTGCTGTACACAAACCCAAGTCCCTCCTTGATCTACCAAGCTCATGTTGGGCTAAATTGTCACCACAAACAGAAATAAATGAACCAGATAAATCAATTTTACCATTGGAAGTTTGGATCTTTTCTCCATAATACAACACATCCAAGTCATTCCGAATTCTCTCCAGGACCACATCAACACCATGGTGAGAAAGGTCACTTAATATAGCAAGTTCTCTTAATTTAGCAATGGCAAGAAGTCTGATTGCAGTTAGCTTTGATATATATATATATATATTTTTAGGATCTATATTTACTAATGAATAGTAAACCTTCAGCAATTTTTAGACCCGTGATCCAAGTGGGTTGCATACCTCTATTTCATATGTATACTAAATCAACTGCAAAGCATTGGGTCTGACAGAGAAAAGTGGGTGTGACTGGAAAAGGTCTGCATCTGCTATGTCATACAAGAATCGTGCATTGTGCAGACCTCACTACACTCTGGAGAGCCTTATGGTTGTGGGTGGAGCAGTTGCCTTACCAGGCAGTGATACAGCCCAACAGGATGCTCTCAATTGTGCATCTGTAAAAGTTTGAGTGTTTTTGGTGACAAGCCAAATCTCATCAGCCTCTCTTCATCAGCCTCTCCACTCTGTATGTGTGGGTGGACCATTTCAGTTTGTCCGTGATGTGTATGCCAAGGAACTTAAAACCTTCCACCTTCTCCACTACTGTCCCGTTGATGTGGATAGGGGGCTGCTCCACCTGCTGTTCCTGAAGTCCACGATCATCGGTTTTGTTTTGTTGACATTGAGTGTAAGGTTATTTTCCTGACACCACACTCCGAGGGCCCTCATCTCCTCCCTGTAGGCCATCTCGTCATTGTGGGTGGAGCAGTTGCCATACGCACACGGCAGTGATACAGCCCGGCAGGATGCTCTCGATTGTGCATCTGTAAGCGTTTATGAGTGTTTTGGTGACAAGCCAAATTTCTTCACCCTCCTGAGGTTGAATAGGCGCTGTTGCGCCTTCTTCACCACTCTGTCTGTGTGGGTGGACCATTTCAGTTTGTCCATGGTGTGTATGCAGAGGAACTTAAAACTTTCCACCTTCTCCATTACTGTCCCGTCGATGTGGATAGGGGACTGCTCCATCTGCTGTTTCCTGAAGTCCACGATGATTGCCTTTGATTGGTTGACATTGAGTGTGAGGTCATTTTTCTGACACCACACTCTGAGGGACCTCACCATCTCCCTGTAGGCCGTCTCATCATTGTTGGTAATCAAGCCTACCACTGTAGTGTCGTCTGCAAACTTGATGATTGAGTTGGAGGTGTGCATGGTGTGCATGGCCTCGCAGGCATGGGTGAACAGGGAGTACAGGAGAGGGCTGAGAACGCACCCTTGTGGGGCACTAGTGTTGAGGATCAGCAGGGTGGAGAAGTCCAGGACCCAGTTGCACAGGGCGGAGTCGAGACCCAGGGTCTCAAGCTTAATTACGAGTTTGGAGGGTACTATGGTGTTAAATGCTGAGCTGTAGTCAATGAACAGCATTCTTACATAGATATTCCTCTTGTCCAAATGGGTTAGGGCAGTGTGCAATGTAATTGCGATTGCATTATCTGTGGACCTATTGGGGCGGTAAGCAAATTGGAGTGGGTCTAGGGTGTCAGGTAGGGTGGAGGTAATATGGTCCTTGACTAGTCTCTCATAGCACTTCATGATGACAGAAGTGAGTGCTACGCGGCGATAGTCATTTACCTCAGTTACCTTAGCTTTCTTGGGAACAGGAACAATGGTGGCCCTCTTGAAGCATGTAGGAACAGCAGACTGGGATAGGGAATGATTGAATATGTCCATAAACACACCAGCCAGCTGGTCCGCACATGCTCTGATGACGCAGCTAGGGATGCAGTCTGGGCCGGCAGCCTTGCGAGGGTTAATACGTTTAAATGTTTTATTCATGTTGGCTGCATTGAAGGAGAGCCCACAGGTTTTGGTAGCGGGCCGTATCGGTTTCACTGTATTGTCCTCAAATTAAGCAAAGAAGTTGTTTAGTTTGTCTGGAAGCCAGACATCGTGGTCCGCGACGGCCTGGTTTTCTTTTTGTAGTCCGTTATTGACTGTAGACCCTACCACATACCTCTCATGTCTGAGCCATTGAATTGCGACTCTACTTTGTCTCTATACTGACGCTGAGCTTGTTTGATTGTCTTGCGGAGGGAATAGCTACACTCTTTGTGTTCGGTCATATTTCCGGTCGCCTTGCTCTGAATGAAAGCAGTGATTCGTGCTTTCAGTTTTGCGCGAATGCTGCCATCAATCCACCGTTTCTGTTTGGGGAAGGTTTTAATAGTCGCTCTGGGTACAACATAACTGATGCAGTTGCTAGTAAACTCACTCACCGAATCAGCGTTTTCATCAATGTTATTGTCAGACGCTATGCGCAAAATATCCCAGTCCACGTGATCGAAGCAATCATGAAGCGTGGAATCCGATTGGTCGGACCAGCGTTGAACAGACCTGAGCACGGGCATTTCCTGTTTTAGTTTTTGTCTTGATGCATTATTTGTGGTTCGAGTGTTGGGCCAGTAACCAAAAGGTTGCTAGATCAAATCCCCGAACTGACAAGTAAAAAAACTATCGTTCTGCCTCTGAACAAGGAAGTTAACTCTTAGAACTACACATCCCAGATCTGGTATATTTGTCATCAGCAACCGCTGAATAGCATAGCGCAACAGTCAAAAAATATTACTAGAAAATATTCATATTCATGAAATCACAAGTGAAATATAGCGAACACAGCTTAGCCTTTTGTTAACTTCTTGTAACTAGGGGGCAGTATTTTCATTTTTTGGAAAAATAACGTTCCCAAAGTAAACGGGCTATTTTGTCAGGACAAGATGCTAGAATATGTATATAATTGATAGCTTAGGATACAAAACACTCTAAAGTTTCCAAAACTGTCAAAATATTGTCTGTGAGTATAACAGAACTGATATTGCAGGCGAAAGCCTGAGAAAAATCCAATCCGGAAGTGACTCATTTTTTGAAAGCTCTGCGTTCCGATGCGTCTCTATTGAGCAGTGAATGGGCTATCAACCAGTTTCCTTTTTCTACGTATTCCCCACGGTGTCTACAGCATTTCGACGTAGTTTCACGCCTTTATGTTGAAGAATGAGCGTAAGCGACGACATTGTGTAAGTGGTCACCTGATGGCTCTCAGAGTGATTCTTGCATAAAATACAGAGGTAGCCATTTTTCCTCTCGGTCCTACTGAAAAGCCAATTGTCCCGGTGGATATATTATCGAATAGATATTTGAAAAACACCTTGAGGATTGATTATAAACAATGTTTGCCATGTTTCTGTCGATATTATAGAGCTAATTTGGAATATTTTTCGGCGTTGTCCTGACCTCAATTTTCGGTCGATTTCTATTTTCTCTACAAAAATAATATTTAAAAAAAGGTACATTTGCTATCTAACTGGGAGTCTCGTGAGTGAAAACATCTGAAGCTCATCAAAGGTAAACAAATTAATTTGATTGCTTTTCTGATTTTCGTGACCATGTTGCCTGCTGCTAGCTAGGCATAATGCTATGCTAGGCTATCGATAAACTTACACAAATGTTTGTCTTGCTTTGGCTGTAAAGCATATTTTCAAAATCTGAGATGACAGGGTGATTAACAAAAGGCTAAACTGTGTTTCAATATATTTCACTTGTGAATATAAGAATATTTTCTAGTAATATTTATGTCCGTTGCGTTATGCTAATTAGTGTCAGATGATGACAACGCTCCCGGACCTGTCGTCTCAGATTTTGAAATTATACTTTACAGCGAAAGCGAAATGCATAACCCAGGAAGGAAATGGCTGGTTTGGAGAACACACATTTCTCAGCCTTGACGTATAGGTCATGCTCCAGCAGTCGCCCAAGAACCTTGCGCACCAGGGAGACATGTGCGGCGCGTGTGGCAGAATAAATCAAGATGTCATCAATATAGACTACCACACCCTGCCCATGCAAGTCCCTGAGAATCTCATCTACAAAGGATTGGAAGACGGCTGGAGCATTTTTCAACCCATACGGCATGACGAGGTATTCATAGTGGCCTGATGTGGTACTAAACGCTGTTTTCCACTCGTCTCCTCCCCGAATACGCACCAGATAATTCGTGCTCCTGAGGTCTCATTTTGTGAAGAAACACGCTCCGTGGAATGATTCCTCCGCCGTAGCGTTGAGAGGTAGCGGATAACTAAAACCCACTGTGACCGAATTGAGACCTCGATAATCAATGCACGGACGCAGACCTCCCTCCTTTTTCCTCACAAAAAATAAATTTGAGGAGACGGGTGACATGGAAGGCCGATTGTACCCCTGTCTCAGAGCTTCCGTGACATATGTCTCCATAGCCAGCGTCTCCTCCTGTGACAGTGGGTACACGTGACTCTGGGGAAGTGCAGCATTCTCCTGGAGGTTTATCACGCAATCCCACCGTCGATGGGGTGGTAATTTGGTTGCTTTTTTTCTTACTAAAAGCGATAGCCAAATCGGCATATTCTGGGGGAATGCGGATGGTGGAAACCTGGTCTGTACTCTCCACCGTCGTGGCACCGATGGAAACTCCTATACACCTACCCGAACACTCGTCTGACCAGCCCTGAAGAGCCCCCTGTTTCCAGGAAATGAGGGGATTGTGAATAGCCAGCCAGGGAACCCCCAACACCACTGTAAACCCAGGTGAATCAATAAGGTAGAAACTGATCTTCTCCCTATGATCCCCCTGCGTTACCATGTCCAGCGGAATCGTGGCCTCCCTGACCAGCCCTGCCCCTAACGGTCGGCTATCTAAGGAGTGCACGGGGACAGGTGGGTCTATCTGCACTAACGGAAACCCAACTTACGGGCGAGTCCGCGATCCATAAAACTCCCAGCTGCGCCTGAATCGACTAGCGCCTTATGCTGAAGAGAGGGAAAAAACACAGGGAAAAAAATAAACAAAAACATGTGACCAACAGGGAGCTCTGGGTGAGTTTGGTGCCTGCTCACCTGGGGTGGCCGAGAAGTGTTCCGCCAGCCAGCTCGACTCCCAGAGGAACTCCTCCAGCACCGGTCTGAAGTGTGTACTCTCCGTCCACAATAGGCACAGGAGGAGCCTCCTCCGGTCTCCCTAGATGCAGCTCCTCCCAACTCCATCGGAGTGGGAGCGGGAGGGCTGGAAGGTGGACTTGACTGGACCCCTTCTGAACGCCCGCGGGCAGCTAGCAGGTTGTCCAATCGAATCGACATGTCTATCAGTTCATCCAGGGAGAGAGTTGTGTCCCGACAAGCTAGCTCCCGGCGGACGTTCTCCCGGAGACTGCACTGGCAATGGTCCATCAGGGCCCTGTCATTCCACCCAGACCAGCAGCTAGGGTCCTGAACTCCAACGCGAAGTCCTGCGCACTCCTCATCTCCTGTCTGAGGTGGAACTGTCGCTCACCCGCCGCTTTGGCCTCTGGTGGGTGGTCGAACACAGCTCGAAAACGGCGGGTGAACTCCAGGTAGTTGTCCCGAGCCGAGTCTGGTCTGTTCCAGACAGCTTTGGCCCAGTCCAGGGCCCTTCCCGTTAAACAGGAGATGAGGAGGCTCACACTCTCCTCACCCGAGGGAGCCAGACACACGGTAGCCAGGTAGAGCTCGAGCTGGAGCAAAAATCCCTGCCACCCAGCCGCCGCTCCATCGTACTCCCTCGGGGGGGGAGAGACGCAATGTGCTGGACCCAGAGGACGACGTAGGTGGAGTAGGTGGCGTCGTCTGTGGGGGAGCTGGGGTAGACGTCAGTAGACCGCTCCATCCTCTCTATCATCTGGTCCATCGCTGTACCGATCCGATGGAGGACAGCTGTATGGTGATGGACGCGCTCCTCCATAGTTGGGAGAGGGGTGGTCGCTGCTCCTGCTGACTCCATTTCGGTGGTGCGGGCTTCTGTTACAACTTCTAACAATGGTGAGTGGAGGAGTCAAGCGCTGGATATTTTATTCCATAGACTGTGGAACCACGACATGCAGAACACCAGGGCGCATGAAATAACCCGTCCCAAAATACAACGGACTAAAACTGTCCGGAAAAATACTGATAACACTCATACACTAGATAACAGAAAACAAGCCCGCACAAATACCCAGCGGGCCTAGTGCCCTTAAATAGCCTACAAACAAACACTAACTCAAAACAGGTGTACCCAATTAAACCCAATAAACAGAAACAAACGGAAAGGGAATCTATGGCAACAAACAGGCCGGCGACGACGACCGCCGAGCGCCGCCCGAACAGGAAGAGGCACCATCTTCGGCGAGATTCGTGACAAACATAGTGTGCTTAAACTAATAACACACACGTTTTACATTTTTTCTTGCCTATATTGAATACATAATTTAAACATAATTTAAACATTCACAGTGTAGGTTGGAAAAAGTATGTGAAACCCTAGACTAATGGCTTCTCCAAAGGCTAATTGGGGTCAGGAGTCAGCTAACCTGGAGTCCAATCAATGAGACGAGATTGAATATGTTGGTTAGAGCTGCCCTGCCCTATGCCTTGCCCTATAAAAAACACTCACAAAATTTGAGTTTGCTATTCACACGAAGCATTGTCTGATGTGAACCACGCCTCAAACAAAAGAGTTCTCAGAAGACCTAAGATTAAGAATTGTTGACTTGCATAAAGCTGGAAAGGGTTATAAAAGTATCTCTAAAAACCTTGATGTTCATCAGTACATGGTAAAACAAAATGTCTATAAATGGAGAAAGTTCAGCACTATTGCTACTCTCCCTAGGAGTAGCAGTGGCCTTCACCATGCTCAAATGGATATTCAATGTCTGTTTTCTTATTGCGAGGCATCTGAAAACCTCCCTGGTCTTTGTTGTTTTAAATTCACTGCTTGACTGAGGGACCGTACAACTAATTGTATTTGTGGGGTACAGAGATTAGGTAGTCATTCAAAAATCATGTAAACACTATTATTGCACACAGAGTGAGTCCATGCAACCTATTATGTTACTATTTACTCCTGAACTTATTTAGGCTTCCCATAACAAAGGGGTTCCATTTCCAATTTGACATTATGGGGTATTGTGTCTAGACCAGTGACAAAAAATCTCAATTTAATCCATTTTAAATTCAGGCTGTCACACCCTGATCTGTTTCACCTGTTTTTGTGATTATCTCCACCCCCCTCCTGGTGTCGCCCTTCTTCCCCAATATCCCCTGTGTATTTATACTTGTGTTCTCTGTTTGTCTGTTACCAGTTCGTCTTGTTTGTTCAAGCCAACCAGCATTTTGTGTCTCAGCTACTGCTTTTCCAGTCTCTTTTTTTCTCGCCCTCCTGGTTTTGACTCTTGTCTGTCCTGACTCCGAGCCCGCCCGACTGCCGACTCTGCCTGCCCCTGCCCTTGAGCCTGCCTGCCGACCTGTACCTTTGCCCCCCTCTGGATTACTGACCTCTGCCTTACCCTGACCCTGCCTGCCACCCGGTACCATTGCCCCCCCTCTGGTATATTGACCCCTGCCTGGTTTGACCTGCCCCTGTTGGAATATTAAACTATGGTTAATTCGAAGTGGTCTGCATCTGGGTCTTGCCTTCATACCTGATAGCTGTAACACAACAAAATGTGGAATAAGTCAAGGGGTATGAATACTTTCTGAAGTCGCTGTATCTACCTCAATTACCTCGTACCCCTGCACATCAACGCAGTACTGGTACCCCGTGTATATAGCTAAGTTATCATAACTCAGTGTGTATTTATACTTACTTTTATTATAACATGTTAAGTAATGTTATTATTGTTATTACATGTTACATGTTAAGTAAGTAATTCACTGTTAGTCTACACCTGTTGTCTACAAAGCATATGACAAATACAATTTGATTTGATTTGATTAATGTGATGGCCTTGTTTTTTTTGTAACCTAAATATTTTGTAACATGTTAAGCTTCGCTCTCGATCTCCCTCCCTCTCCTGCCCTGTCCTGATTGTTGGTGAAGGTCCCAACTGCATGGTGGCATTTGGGACCTGTCCGGTCACTACCTTCCCCAAAACCCAGCTGCAGGAGGGGGTGCTTTATCTCCTTTGCTTCTATTGCATTTGCATTTGTATTTATTATGAATCCCCATAGCTGCGGCCTTGGCAGCAGCTAACTCTTCCTGGGGTCTGGCAGAATTACGGCAGTACACAATTTTAAAAACATTACAATACATTCATTGCAGAATTCACAACACACTTTAAGTGTGTGCTCTCAGGCCCATACTCCACTACCACTTATCTACAACACAAAATCCATTTGTTCGTGTGTTTATAATGTGTATGTTATCATGTGTTTGTATGCATGTGCCTATGTTTGTGTTACTTCACAGTACCGCTGTTCCATAATGTGTATTTTTAGCTCTCTGTGTACTTTTAAGGGCCAGCCGTGCTGCCCTGTTCTGAGCCAAGTGCAATTTTCAGAGGTCCCTCTTTGTGGCACCTGACCACACGACTGAACAGTAGTCCAGATGTGACAAAACCAGGGCCAGTAGGATCTGCCTTGTTGATAGTGTTGTTAAGAATGCAGAGCATCCCTCCCGGTAATTGGGCAACTTTTGCACATTTGTTGTCTGAGTGAGGGAAACGCCGTAAATTATGAGGACTCAGTGTATTTTGATAGATGAGATGCTGAGGATTATAAAAATGTTTTTTTTAAATGATGTCATAGAAGCTTTGCCAAACACCAGTCCAAATGTGCAATTAACATTTCCATATCATAAAACTCATGTACAGTGCCTTCAAAAAGTATTCACACCCCTTGACCTTTTCCAAATTTTGTTGATACACAGTGGGATTAAAATGTATTTAAATGTAATTTTTTTGACAACCATCTACACAAAATACTATGTAATGTCAAAGCGGAAAACAAATTATATTGGTGCTGCCCTGTTCTGAGCCAACTGCAATTTTCAGAGGTCCCTCTTTGTGGCACCTGACCACACGACTGAACAGTAGTCCAGGTACGACTAAACTAGGGCCTGTAGGACCTGCCTTGTTGATAGTGATGTTAAGAATGCAGAGCAGCGCTTTATTATGGACAGAATTCTCCCCATTTTAGCTACTATTGTATCAACATTTTTTGACCATGACAGTTTACAATCCACAATAACTCAACTTGCTCAATTCCCACATTATTCATTATGAGATGTAGTTGAGGTTTAGGGTTTAGTGAATGATTTGTCCCAAATACAATGCTATTAGATTTGGAAATATTTAGGACTAACTTATTCCTCGCTACCCATTCCGAAACTAACTGCAGCTCTTTGTGCCCTAGCCAAAGACTATTTCAACACAACTCTAGGTCCTCCAAACAGTCCTCTTCCCAGATCTGTATCTGAACATTCCTCACATGTTTACTGCATTTTTATTGACAGTTGAAACTAGCTATAATGTTGATAATCCAATCAAAACTTGAATTAATGTGCTTTGCTCTGTGTCTGTTGCTGAGCTGTTACTTTAGAAATGAAACAAACGTTGATACGAAGTGCAAAGAGTATCTTGATATTCAACAAATGCGTAATCCAACACGGTAACAGTCAACAGAGAAGTTCCATTAAAAAAGTTGATCAGAAAATGTATTATCTTGGTTGCAAAGAAGTGATTGTGTAAGGTACATAAGTTGTTATCAGTATCAAGTACATTCAGAAGCAATGGACAGTCACTTTAACCCTAACCCATCATGCAGCCTGGTCTCAATCCAAATCATTGGATTACACCAAAAATATTGATTTGAACTTGAAAAATGTTCATGCTGTGTTCGATGTGGGTTGAGGCTGTTGCATTTCTAAGCATAAATAAATGTGACACATTCAAATCATAACTGATGTATTCCAGTTTTATGTTTGAATTATCACAAAATATCGACCCTAGTTTTTTTCGTAAACGTTTAACTTGGACGTTTAAAAGTTTAACTTATACAATCAAATAGAAAAACCTATGCTTTCACTTTTGAGTTTAAATGATGTTTAGGTTCATTGTGGAGTGCCATATGTTGAAGTACGTCGTGGAGTGCACCTTGTTGAAATAAATGCAATTTATTTGAAAAGGAACTTCTTGTTTTAAAGTGGTTTGCATTCTTCTGTATTGTAAGGTGGTTGAAACGTGCCAATATTAATTTTCATAAAATTTCTGTAATCGGCCTGTGTGTAGCTGGTGTGGTCAGGCACAGGACAGCAGATATGATGCCGGGGACCCCTCGTTGTCCAGAGGGGGTGGAGGAACCTCCCGCACCTCAGACTCCTGGAGTGGACAAGCCACCACCGGCCTGAGAAGAGCCACATGGAACGAGGGATTAATATGGTTATCTGGGGGAAGCTGTAACCTGTAGCATACCTCGTTCAGTCTCCTCAGGACTTTGAATGGCCCCACAAACCGCGGACCCAGCTTCCGGCAGGGCAGGCGGAGGAACAGGTTTCAGGTAGAGAGCCAGACCCGGTCCCCCGGCGCGAACACAGGGGCCTCACTCTGGTGACGGTCGACGTTCGGCCTTCTGCCGCCTCACGCCCCTTTTGCAGGTGCACATGGGCGGCGTCCCAGGTCTCCTCCGACCGCTTAAACCATTCGTCCACCACAGGAGCTTCGATCTGGCTCTGATGCCAAGGTGCCAGAACCGGCTGATACCCCAACACGCATTGGAAGGGAGAGCAGTTAGTGGAGGAGTGGCAGAGTGAGTTTTGGGCCATCTCTGCCCAAGGGATGAACACCGCCCACTCCCCCAGCTGGTCCTGGCAATATGACCGCAGAAATCTGAACTTGGGACCCCAATCAGAGACTATGTCCTCAGGTACCCCGTACTGCCGGAAGACGTGAGTGAACAGGGCCTCCGCAGTCTGTCGGGCCGTAGGGAGACAGGGCAAAGGGAGGAGACGGCAGGACTTAGAAAACCGATCCACAACGACCAGGATCGAGGTGTTGCCCTGTGAGGGAGGAAGATTCGTCAGGAAGTCCACCGACAGGTGCTACCACGGCTGTTGTGGAACAGGTAGGGCATGTAACTTCCCTCTGGGCAGGTGCCTGGGAGCCTTGCACTGGGCGCACACCGAGGAGGAGGAAACATTAACCCTCACGTCCTTGGCCAAGGTGGACCCCCAGTACTTCCCACTAAGGCAATGCACCGTCCGACCGATGCCAGGGTGACCAGAGGAGGGTGACGTGTGGGCCCAATAGATCAAACGGTCACGGACAGCAGACAGAACGTACAGGTGCCCACCTGGACACGGGTGGAGTGGGCTCTGTGCGTAACGCCCGCTCGAAGTCCTCGTCCAGCTCCGACACCACCGGTGCCACCAGGCAAGATGCCGGAAGTATGGGAGTGTGATCCATGGACCGCTCCTCTGTGTCATACACCCGGGACAGTGCGTCTGCCTTAGCATTCTGGAAACCTGGTCTGTAGGACAGAGTGAAAACAAAACGAGTAAAGAACATGGCACACCTTGCCTTGCCAGGGTTAAGTCTCCTCGCCGCCCGGATGTACTCCAGATTGCGGATTGCAGTCCAGATGAGAAAAGGGTGTTTAGGCCCCTCAAGACAGTGTCTCCACTCCTTCAGAGCCTTGACAACAACCAACAGTTCCCGGTCCCCCACATCATAGGGGCTGAGCTTCTTCGAAAAGAAAGCACAAGGGTAGGGCTTTGTTGGCGTGCCCGAGCGCTGAGATAGCACAGCTCCTATCTCAGCCTCGGACGCGTCCACCTCCACTATGAACGCCAAAGAGGTATGCGGATGAGCCAGCACGGGAGCCGAGGTAAACAGAGCCTTCAGATGACTAAAAGCTTGGTCCGCCTCAGCCGACTACTGCACTCATACCGGTCCACCCTTCAGCAGTGAGGTAATGGGAGCCGCTACCTGACCAAAACCCTGGATAAACCTCCGGTAGTAGTTGGCAAACCCTAGAAACCGCTGCCATTCCTTTACCGTGGTGGGAGTCGGCCAGTTACGCATGGCTGAAATGTGGTTACTCTCCATCTCCACCCCTGAAGTGGAAATGCGGTACCCTAGGAAGGAGACAGACTATTGGAAGAACAGACATTTCTCAGCCTTGACGTACAGGTCATGCTCCAACAGTCTACCAAGCACCCTGCACACCAGGGACACATGCTCGGCATGTGTAGCAGAGTATATGAGAATATTGTCAATATATACCACTACACCCTGTCCGTGCAGGTCCGGGAAAATCTCGTCAACAAAGGCCTGGAAGACTGATGGAGCATTCATCAACCCGTACGGCATGACGAGATGCTCATAGTGCCCTAAAGTGGTACTAAATTACGTCTTCCACTCGTCCCACTCCCGGATACGCACCAGGTTGTAAGCACTCCTGAGATCCAATTTTGTGAAGAAGCGCGTCCCCTACATTGACTCGATCGCACTGGCGATGAGAGGCAGCGGGTTACCTCACAGTGATCTGATTAATACCGTGATAGTCAATAAACGGGCGCAGACCTCCATCCTTCTTCTTCACAAAAAAGAAACTCGAGGAGACAGGTGAAGTGGAGAGCCGAATGCTATGGAAACATGGATAAACCGCCGGTAGTAGGTGACAATGACAGAGGATACACGTTAAACCTGGAGAGTGTTGCATCTACCAGGAGATGTATCACACAATCCCTCCGTCGATGGGGTGATAATTGAGTTGCCTTCTTCTTACAGAAGGCAAGAGCCAATCGGCATATTCTGAGGGGTTGTGCACAGTGGAGACCTGGTCTGGACTTTTCGCACCGGTGGAAACGCACACACACCTCCCTGAGCACTTTCATGACCACCCCTTGAGAGCCCTCTGTTGCCACAAAATATTGAGGTCATGACAGGCGAACCAGGGTAGGCCCAGCACCATAGGAAATGCAGGAGAATCAATAAGGAAGAGACTTATTCTCTACTTGTGACCCTCCTGCGTAACCATGTCAAGTGGAGTGGTGGCCTCACTAATTAGCCCTGACCTTAGTGGTCGACTATCTAGGGTGTGCACAGGGAAAGGCATATCCACAGCAACAAGGGGGATCCCTAAACTATGGGCAAAAGAACGGTCAGTACAATTCCCAGCTGGTCCTGAATTTACGAGTGCCTTATGCTGGGAATGCAGGGAAAACTCAGGAAATGTAACAAATACATACATGGGAGCAACAGGAGCCTCTGGGTGAGTCTGGTGCCGACTCACTTGGGGTGACATGATAGTGCCCTGCCTGCTGCCTTGACTCCCCCCAAGCACCGACCAGCAGTGTGCCCTCTGCGGCCACAGATGGTGCAGCGAATGGCCCCTCCTCCCGTCGCCCTAAGCGCAGCACCTCCTAGCTCCATGGCGTTGGAGCGGAGGTGCTGGGGGATGGAACTGACAGGCCCCGATCCGGACGTCCGCGGGTAGCCAGCAGATTGTCCAGACGGATGGACAGGTCCACCAGCTGGTCCAACGTGAGGGTGGTGTTTCTCCCGATGGACATCCTCGCGCAGACTGCAACGGTAGTGATCGATCAGGGCCCTGTCGTTCCATCCCACGCTGGCGGCCAGGGTCCGGAAGTCCAATGGGATATCCTGCTCGCTCCTCATCCCCTTTCTCAGGTGGAACAGACGTTCACCCGCCGCTCGACCCTCAGGAGGGTGGTCGAAAACTGCCCGAAATCGACGGGTGAACTCTGCGTAATGGTCCATACGGCGTTGGCCCACTCCAGGAATTTGCCTGACAGGCAGGAGATGAGAGCAGACACGCTCTCAAGTCCCGAAGGATCCGGTTGGACGGTCGACAGGGATAGTTCCAGCTGGAGTAGGAACCCCTGTCATCCGGCAGCTGTCCCATCATTCTCCCTTGGGAGCGCCAGCCGAATCAGACTGGGACTGGGTGAAGGAGGTGTGGACAGTGGGGTCGGCGGTAGTGGGGCTGGGTGAGGCGCTAGAAATCCTCCTCCTCTCTCCCAACAATCCATCGTCTGCAGCACTCGGTGCCCAGATGTTGCAACATGGTCGCGTGCTGCTGGACACGCTCCTCTATCGCCACAGGGAGGATGTCTGCTCCTGCTGACTCCATTCGAGGTGAGTGATTCAGTAATCAGCCTGTGTGTTGCTGGTGTGGAGGAGTCAGGCGCAGGACAGCAGATATGAGTAATGAACGTTCTTTACTCAGAATACAAAAATATACAAGACAATAAACTAGCCCACAATAACGGACGGTATACATACAAACAATCACTCACAAAAACCATGGGTGTCATGCCCTGACCATAGAGAGCCCTTGTTTCTCTATGGTGTAGTAGGTCAGGGCGTGACTAGGGGGTATTCTAGTTTATAATTTTTTGGGCTGGCTCCAGCCTTCTGGTCTCCAGTGCGCCTCCCCAGTCCGGTACGTTCTGTGTCTCCTCCTCGCACTCGCCCTGAAGAACGTGTCACCAGTCCAGTGCAGCCTGTGCCGGCTCCATGCATCAGGCCTCCAGTGCGCCTCCCCAGTCCGGTACCACCTGTGCCGGCTTCACACACTAGGCCTCCAGTGGGTCTCCCCAGTCCGGTACATCCTGTGCCTGATCCTCGCAACCTCCCTGAAGTGCGTGCCACCAGTCCGGTGCCTCCGGTGCACCTCCCCAGTCCGGTGCGACCTGTGCCTGCTCCCCGCACTTGCCCTAAAGTGCGTGTCACCAGTCCGGTGCCACCTCTACTGGCTCCACGCACTAGACCTCCAGTGCTCATTCACAGTCCAGAGCTTCCGGCGACGGTCCCCAGTCCATAACTTCTGGCAACGGTCCCCAGTCCAGAGCTTCGGGCGACGGTTCATAGTCCAGAGCTTCCAGAGACGGCTCACAGTCCAGAGCTTCTGGAGACGGTTGACAGTCCAGAGCTTCCGGTGACAGTCCCCAGTCCAGAGCTTCCGACAACGGTTAGTTTTCCGGAACCTCCTACCACAGTCCACAGTCCGGAACCTCCTGCGACGGTCCACAGTCCGGAATCTCCTGCGATGGTCCACAGTCCAGAACCTCCTGCGACGGTCCACAGTGCGGAACCTCCTGCGACTGTCCACAGTGCGGAACAACCAGCAACGGTCAACGGTCCGGAGAGTCCAGGCACGGTGTCCAGTCCCGCTCCATGGCAGGAGCCTTCCTCTGCGCCGGTGCCCAGTCCAGGCACGGTGTCCAGTCCCGCTCCAAGGCCGGAGTCTTCCTCTGCGCCAGTGACCAGCCCAGGCATGACGGTCAGCCCAGCTCCATGGCCGGAGTCGTCTTCTGCGCCGATGCCCAGTCCAGACACTGCGTCCAACTCAGCTAAAGGGCCTGAGCCCTCTGCGCCAGTGCCCAGTCCAGGCACGGCGTCAAGCCCAGCTCCATGGCTGGAGCCTTTTTCTGTGCCGATGCCCAGTCCATGCACGGCGTCAAACCCAGCTCCTGGGCCGAAGCCCTCCTCTGCGCCGGTTCCCAGTCCAGGCATGGTGTTCAGCCCGGCGCCATGGTCGGATCCGGGGTCCGGGGGGGGTGGGGGCTACGACCCGCACCGACGCCGCCACCGCCGCTAGTCACCCCCCCTAAACCCCCATTTGGTTTCAGGTTTTGTGGCCTGGAGTCCGCACCTTTGTGCGGGGGGGGGGGGGGGGGGGTACTGTAACGCCCTAACCATAGAGAGCCCTTGTTTCTCTATGGTGTGCTAGATCAGAGCGTGACTAGGGGGTATTCTAGTTTATCATTTCTATGTTGTGTTCTAGTTTATATTTTCCATGTTGGTGTTTTGTATGATTCCCAATTAGATGCAGCTGGTAATCGTGGTCTCTAATTGGGTATCATATTTAAGTAGATATTTCTCCCACCTGTGTTTGTGGGATATTGTTGAGTTGTTTGTTTATTAATTTATTGTTTTTTCTTTAAGTTTCACTTTGCAATAAATATGTGGAACTCAACATCCGCTGCGCCTTGGTCCCGTTCTTACGACAACCGTGACATTTGGGGAACAGAGGGTTAAATAATGAACAAGTAACTTGGGGATTGAAACCAGGCGTGTAAAACGATGCAATGGCAAAAGCAATGGCTAGAAGGCCGGTGACGCCGAACGCTGCCCGAACAAGGAAAGGGACCGACTTCGGTCAAAGTCGTGACAATTTCAGTCTTATTGTCAGCCTTGTGCTTGTTTTAGTTCACATCTTGATTCTAGACATTTTCATCAAAGATTGTGTTCCGGAAAAAAGACAAAAATGCTTATTTTTCACTAAACTAGCCATGCTTAAAACTAGACAGAGAAGCTTGAAATCGATCCCTTTTCACTTATTTTACGATTTAAGGCTGGTTTTAGTCAACTTGATATTTTCTCTTATTTTAAGAAAATCTTACCAAGTAGGTTTATCTGGTAGATCTGCACTGGCAGATAATTTGACTTGCCATTTTTGACATGCCATTTTGGCAGTGTAACAAACGTAGCCTACATAACTTTTTGTTCGGCAGTGGTCAGATATATTTTTTGATGACACACCCAGATACATGTTATGTCTAATGACATCCCCAGTTTACAAAATAATGTTGTGTACTTTGATCAAACTAGGTAGACATTGCTTGGGCATCACATTTGATTGAATTGATTGGGCATTACCTTTGATTGTCAGTCTCAGGAAGGGTATTGTGAGTTCAGCTCCTATCATTCAGCAAGTCAGTCACCCTGAAAAAAAATATGTCTTATAAGACGCAATCCATTCACTGAAGGATTGTTGAGTGGATTATCCAAATCCCACTGCAGAGGTTGTCATGTTTTGTCATTTATTATCTTGTCTTGTCCCTGTGCTTCCCATTCTATTCGTTTCCCTCTGCTGGTCTTATTAGGTTCTTTCCCTCTTTCTATCCCTCTCTCTCCCCCTCCCTCTCTCACTCTCTCGCTCTCTCTTCTCTCTATCGTTCCGTTCCTGCTCCCAGCTGTTCCTATTCCCCTAATCAATCATTTAGTCTTCCCACACCTGTTCCCGATCCTTTCCCCTGATTAGAGTCCCTATTTCTTCCTTTGTGTTCCGTTCCTGTCCTGTCGGTTCCTTGTCTAGAATTCACCGTGCTGTGTTTGTGTATCGCCCTGTCGTGTCGTGTTTTCCTCAGATGCTGCGTGGTGAGCAGGTGTCTGAGTCTGTCTGGTTCAAGTGCCTTCCCGAGGCAACCTGCTGTTCACCTGCTGTTCAAGATCGAGTCTCCAGTTTGTCCTCGTCATTTCGAGTGAAAGTTGTGTTTTTTGTTTGTATTTACTTTACTGGATTAAAGACTCTGTTTTCGCCAAGTCGCTTTTGGGTCCTCTTTCACCTGCATGACAGAAGGAACCGACCAAGGAATGGACCCAGCGACTTCAGACGCTCGTTACACTGCCGTCGAGATCCAAGGAGCCATGCTCGGCAGACACGAGCAGGAATTGTCTGCTGCTCGCCATGCCGTGGAGAACCTGGCCGCTCAGGTTTCCGACCTCTCTGGACAGTTCCAGAGTCTACGTCTCGTGCCACCTGTTACTTCCTGGCCTGCCGAGCCTCCAGAACCTAGGGTTAATAACCCACCTTGCTACTCCGGGCAGCCCACTGAGTGCCGCTCCTTTCTCACGCAGTGTGAGATTGTGTTCTCTCTCCAACCCAACACATACTCTAGAGAGAGAGCTCGGGTTGCTTACGTCATTTCACTCCTTACTGGCCGGGCTCGAGAATGGGGCACAGCTATCTGGGAGGCAAGGGCTGATTGCTCTAACAAGTTCCAGAACTTTAAAGAGGAGATGATTCGGGTTTTTGACCGTTCAGTTTTTGGTAGGGAGGCTTCTAGGGCCCTGGCTTCCTTATGCCAAGGTGAACGGTCCATAACGGATTATTCTATTGAGTTTCGCACTCTTGCTGCCTCTAGTGAGTGGAACGAGCCGGCGCTGCTCGCTCGTTTTCTGGAGGGACTCCACGCAGTGGTTAAGGATGAGATTCTCTCCCGGGAGGTTCCTTCAGATGTGGACTCTTTGATTGCTCTCGCCATCCGCATAGAACGACGGGTAGATCTTCGTCACCGGGCTCGTGGAAGAGAGCTCGCATCAACGGTGTTTCCCTGCTCCGCATCGCAACCATCTCCCTCCTCTGGCTCAGAGTCTGAGCCCATGCAGCTGGGAGGGATTCGCATCTCGACTAAGGAGAGGGAACGGAGGATCACCAACCGCCTGTGCCTCTATTGCGGAGTTGCTGGACATTTTGTTAATTCATGTCCAGTAAAAGCCAGAGCTCATCTGTAAGCGGAGGGCTACAGGTGAGCGCAACTACTCAAGTCTCTCCATCAAGATCCTGTACTACTTTGTCGGTCCATCTACGCTGGACCGGTTCGGGTGCTACATGTAGTGCCTTGATAGACTCTGGGGCTGAGGGTTGTTTCATGGACGAAGCATGGGTTCGGAAACATGACATTCCTTTCAGAGAGTTAGAGAAGCCTACGCCCATGTTCGCCTTAGATGGTAGTCATCTTCCCAGTATCAGATTTGAGACACTACCTTTAACCCTCACAGTATCTGGTAACCACAGTGAGACTATTTCTTTTTGATTTTTCGTTCACCGTTTACACCTGTTGTTTTGGGTCATCCCTGGCTAGTATGTCATAATCCTTCTATTAATTGGTCTAGTAATTCTATCCTATCCTGGAACGTTTCTTGTCATGTGAAGTGTTTAATGTCTGCCATCCCTCCCGTTTCTTCTGTCCCTACTTCTCAGGAGGAACCTGGCGATTTGACAGGAGTGCCGGAGGAATATCATGATCTGCGCACGGTCTTCAGTCAGTCCCGAGCCAACTCCCTTCCTCCTCACCGGTCGTATGATTGTAGTATTGATCTCCTTCCGGGGACCACTCCTCCTCGGGGTAGACTATACTCTCTGTCGGCTCCCGAACGTAAGGCTCTCGAGGATTATTTGTCTGTGTCTCTTGACGCCGGTACCATAGTGCCTTCTTCCTCTCCTGCCGGGGCGGGGTTCTTTTTGTTAAGAAGAAGGACGGTACTCTGCGCCCCTGCGTGGATTATCGAGGGCTGAATGACATAACGGTTAAGAATCGTTATCCGCTTCCCCTTATGTCATCAGCCTTCGAGATTCTGCAGGGAGCCAGGTGCTTTACTAAGTTGGACCTTCGTAACGCTTACCATCTCGTGCGCATCAGAGAGGGGGACGAGTGGAAAACGGCGTTTAACACTCCGTTAGGGCATTTTGAGTACCGGGTTCTGCCGTTTGGTCTCGCCAATGCGCCAGCTGTTTTTCAGGCATTAGTTAATGATGTTCTGAGAGACATGCTGAACATCTTTGTTTTTGTCTATCTTGACGATATCCTGATTTTTTCTCCGTCACTCGAGATTCATGTTCAGCACGTTCGACGTGTTCTACAGCGCCTTTTAGAGAATTGTCTCTACGTAAAGTCTGAGAAGTGCTCTTTTCATGTCTCCTCCGTTACTTTTCTCGGTTCCGTTATTTCCGCTGAAGGCATTCAGATGGATTCCGCTAAGGTCCAAGCTGTCAGTGATTGGCCCGTTCCAAGGTCACGTGTCGAGTTGCAGCGCTTTTTAGGTTTCGCTAATTTCTATCGGCGTTTCATTCGTAATTTCGGTCAAGTTGCTGCCCCTCTCACAGCTCTTACTTCTGTCAAGACGTGTTTTAAGTGGTCCGGTTCCGCCCAGGGAGCTTTTGATCTTCTAAAAGAACGTTTTACGTCCGCTCCTATCCTCGTTACTCCTGACGTCACTAGACAATTCATTGTCGAGGTTGACGCTTCAGAGGTAGGCGTGGGAGCCATTCTATCCCAGCGCTTCCAGTCTGACGATAAGGTTCATCCTTGCGCTTATTTTTCTCATCGCCTGTCGCCATCTGAGCGCAACTATGATGTGGGTAACCGTGAACTGCTCGCCATCCGCTTAGCCCTAGGCGAATGGCGACAGTGGTTGGAGGGGGCGACCGTTCCTTTTGTCGTTTGGACAGACCATAAGAACCTTGAGTACATCCGTTCTGCCAAACGACTTAATGCCCGTCAAGCTCGTTGGGCGTTGTTTTTCGCTCGTTTCGAGTTTGTGATTTCTTACCGTCCGGGTAGCAAGAACACCAAGCCTGATGCCTTATCCCGTCTGTTTAGTTCTTCTGTGGCTTCTACTGATCCCGAGGGATTCTTCCTTATGGGCGTGTTGTCGGGTTAACAGTCTGGGGAATTGAAAGACAGGTTAAGCAAGCACTCACGCACACTGCGTCGCCGCGCGCTTGTCCTAGTAACCTCCTTTTCGTTCCTGTTTCCACTCGTCTGGCTGTTCTTCAGTGGGCTCACTCTGCCAAGTTAGCTGGTCATCCCGGTGTTCGAGGCACTCTTGCGTCTATTCGCCAGCGCTTTTGGTGGCCGACTCAGGAGCGTGACACGCGCCGTTTCGTGGCTGCTTGTTCGGACTGCGCGCAGACTAAGTCGGGTAACTCTCCTCCTGCCGGTCGTCTCAGACCGCTCCCCATTCCTTCTCGACCATGGTCTCACATCGCCCTAGACTTCATTACCGGTCTGCCTTTGTCTGCGGGGAAGACTGTGATTCTTACGGTTGTCGATAGGTTCTCTAAGGCGGCACATTTCATTCCCCTCGCTAAACTTCCTTCCGCTAAGGAGACGGCACAAATCATTATCGAGAATGTATTCAGAATTCATGGCCTCCCGTTAGACGCCGTTTCAGACAGAGGCCCGCAATTCACGTCACAGTTTTGGAGGGAGTTCTGTCGTTTGATTGGTGCGTCCGTCAGTCTCTCTTCCGGGTTTCATCCCCAGTCTAACGGTCAAGCAGAGAGGGCCAATCAGACGATTGGTCGCATACTACGCAGCCTTTCTTTCAGAAACCCTGCGTCTTGGGCAGAACAGCTCCCTGGGCAGAATACGCTCACAATTCGCTTCCTTCGTCTGCTACCGGGTTATCTCCGTTTCAGAGTAGTCTGGGTTACCAGCCTCCTCTGTTCTCATCCCAGCTTGCCGAGTCCAGCGTTCCCTCCGCTCAAGCGTTTGTCCAACGTTGTGAGCGCACCTGGAGGAGGGTGAGGTCTGCACTTTGCCGTTACAGGGCACAGACTGTGAGAGCCGCCAATAAACGCAGGATTAAGAGTCCAAGGTATTGTTGCGGCCAGAGAGTGTGGCTTTCCACTCGCAACCTTCCTCTTACGACAGCTTCTCGTAAGTTGACTCCGCGGTTCATTGGTCCGTTCCGTGTCTCCCAGGTCGTCAATCCTGTCGCTGTGCGACTGCTTCTTCCGCGACATCTTCGTCGCGTCCATCCTGTCTTCCATGTCTCCTGTGTTAAGCCCTTTCTTCGCACCCCCGTTCGTCTTCCCTCCCCCTCCCGTCCTTGTCGAGAGCGCACCTATTTACAAGGTACATAAGATCATGGACATGCGTTCTCGGGGACGGGGTCACCAATACTTAGTGGATTGGGAGGGTTACGGTCCTGAGGAGAGGAGTTGGGTTCCGTCTCGGGACGTGCTGGACCGTTCACTCATTGATGATTTCCTCCGTTGCCGCCAGGATTCCTCCTCGAGTGCGCCAGGAGGCGCTCGGTGAGTGGGGGTACTGTCATGTTTTGTCATTTATTATCTTGTCTTGTCCCTGTGCTTCCCATTCTATTCGTTTCCCTCTGCTGGTCTTATTAGGTTCTTTCCCTCTTTCTATCCCTCTCTCTCCCCCTCCCTCTCTCACTCTCTCGCTCTCTCTTCTCTCTATCGTTCCGTTCCTGCTCCCAGCTGTTCCTATTCCCCTAATCAATCATTTAGTCTTCCCACACCTGTTCCCGATCCTTTCCCCTGATTAGAGTCCCTATTTCTTCCTTTGTGTTCCGTTCCTGTCCTGTCGGTTCCTTGTCTAGAATTCACCGTGCTGTGTTTGTGTATCGCCCTGTCGTGTCGTGTTTTCCTCAGATGCTGCGTGGTGAGCAGGTGTCTGAGTCTGTCTGGTTCAAGTGCCTTCCCGAGGCAACCTGCTGTTCACCTGCTGTTCAAGATCGAGTCTCCAGTTTGTCCTCGTCATTTCGAGTGAAAGTTGTGTTTTTTGTTTGTATTTACTTTACTGGATTAAAGACTCTGTTTTCGCCAAGTCGCTTTTGGGTCCTCTTTCACCTGCATGACAGAGGTGTCAGGTAATGACTCTCCTAATTATACTTTAATTACATTTGTTATATATATTGACACCCTTCACTGCCTCTCTTTCTCTCTGGCTACCTCTCTGTCGCTGCTCACCATCACTCTCACTTTCTCTCCCTTTCTCTCACCTACCTCTCTCTCTCACTCTCTCCCTGAGAGGCGTTCAATGATGATGGCTTTCCCTCATGCTAGACTAGTGTCTGCTCCAGTATATGGCCCTCTGTTTCTGTTCAGGACCTTCTATTCTTCCTATCTGCCTGCTGCAGTGCAACCATATCTTTATTTTAACAAATCTCAGCAAATGTGCCAAGGATGAGCAAACCGTCTAGGACTGGGATCCTAAAGATCTGCTATACTTCCTCCCTAATATAGCATCATAGGAGCTATAGTAAACACTGACTCAGCTGAATCTATGGAGGCTTACAGCATATATTAACATAAAGAGAGAAGGAGAGAGAGGGAGACAGAGAGAAAGAGTTTGAGAGAAAGCGTGTGAGAGAGGGTTAGGGAAAGAGATGGTGAGGGAGAGAGAGAGAGAGAAACCTTAATCTTCACTTTAACAAGCATTATGTTTTCCTCACCCAAACCATCGATTGTGGGAATTTTCATAGAGCTAGATGCCAGTATATTTTCTCAAAGGCACCTCGATGCAGTGAGTGAGTGGGAGAGAGAGAGAGAGAGAGAGAGAGGAACAGGTGCAAATGAGTTGGTCACAAAGAGGCTAAACAGAGCAGCCAGTGTGGAGCTAGAAGAGGCTGTGGTGTGAGGGGAGAAATATTTAGGGGACTGGAAACAGTGGAGGCTACTTAATGAAAAGACTGCTGTGTTTGTCCAAAGCAGAGCTCTGAGCCTGTGTGAGAGGACTGCAAAGTCAGAGAAATAGAGACAGAGACTGGGACAGACAATAGACCCTTAGGCAGCTAAATAACCCATACAAAAGCTAATATAACTATACAATTACAACTTTCCAGTGATGTCAGCCCAGAAGAAATGTATGGGTTTGTAGTAAAGGTGTGGGCCAGGTTTCTTCTTAAAAAAAATACAAAAATAAAAAGCAATTGCTTCTTTCATTACTGGTATTGAACTTTGATTCAACAACAGGCTTTTGGTCTCTGTCATTGTATGCTATGTATTAGCTACAAAGCTCTGTTCAACAGTGCACCTTGAGGTTGTGGAGATTACTTAGAATTATGCTGGGAGTTCAGTGCAATGAAGATACCTGCACACTGTCAGCCATGCTCAACTCATTAACAAAAGACTAAAATTATACTTCTAGTTTCTCAACATAGCCCTCTGAAACCATACATGCTTCTTCTACTCTTCTATCTATCCCCCCCTCTCTCTTTCACTATCCTTTTCTCTCAGAACCATGACATGTTTCCAGTTGATGAACCAAGCAGAGCAGTCTAGAATCAGGTTCAACTTGAAGGTACATTTTTTCTCAAAGGTCCTTCAAATGTCATGGTATTACACACAGTAATAACAGAGTTCTGAGTGCTGATAGATGTGTTGTATGGTTGTTGCGGCAGCACTAAGTGAGTGATAATAAAGCTTGTAGCAGGCAGATGTGGAGATGGAAGAGAGAGAGAGAAAGAGAATCTCATTGAGTTCCTTTAGATTATTTTCATTCTCTGAAGTGTTGTGTTAAAACCAAATGGACACACACTTTAATACTATGCGCACCAGGGTGACAGAAATCCATTTATTTACTGTCACCAGACAACTCTGGAACTTTCTGTTTTCTCCCACTTTTCAGTTTATAATTGCAACCAACTCCTTGAGCAGGTGAGGCAGAGGCAGGATATTATACAATTGATGTAAAGCTGAGAGGAAGATAAAAAAGGAAAGTTAAAATCCATTTGTTTCCCTCCATGCTAGTGTTAAACACTGATTAAGATATTTGTCCTTAAGGGATGGTTTCTTATCCACAAATTAATTATTGATGTTTTGGGGTTGTGCGATGAAGATAAGATTATATATTTTTTTAATATATCATATTGTCTGTGTGTGTTTGTCTGTGTGCCTCTGTAATGGAGGTGTTTTGTTGAACCACATTCACTTGATGATAACCTTGCATGAAGACTCGTTTTACCTCCCCAAGCTAATGCCAAGGCTTTGGCTCAGCGTACTAATACTAATTTTGTGGAATACAGACGACTCAATGCTTTGCTGAGAACCCTTAAGGGGGTTGGGTTAAATGCGGAAGACACATTTCAGTTGAATGCATTCAGTTGCATTCAACTGACTAGGTATCCTCCTTTCCCTTTTATGCATGTGTGTGCGTGCATGTGTGCAGACATTTGCTTGAGTGGATACTGACAAACTGTCTGTCTCATTCTCTTTCTCTCTCTCAGTGTGCGTACTACTCCTTTGGCGGTGCGTTGTCTTTAGGACTGCAGGATGAAGAGGGTGAGAGAGAAAAAGTGAAAGAGAAAGAAAGAACGATCGAGAGACAGCTAGGGCCACACAGTATGGAGCTAGGGCCAGGCAGCTGTTATTTCCAGCGACATGTGGTGTGAAAATGATGTGAGCATTATGCACAGGCTTTCAGACCGGCCGCCCAAACCAATCACACTGAGCAACTCTTCCTGGGAAGAGGCTGGGAGAATAGGAGATGGTACACACCGTTATCAGTCAGAGCAGGGCCGCATCCATGATGGGAATGCTGTTAGAAAGAAGCCTGGTGGTAGCAGAGGCAGGGTGGGTGCTGCTGTCTTCATTATAAACTGTTCTGGACAGTCATTTTCACACCAATTTACTATGCATGACATTTGTGTTATCCGGTAGGGCCTTTCTATTCAACGGAGCCGTGTTGTTCCTTGAACGTCAAGGAGGGACTTTTAAAGGAATTATTTTCTTATTAGCAAAATCTGCAAATTACATGCGTGTCCCTGTTAGAAGGCAATTTCAATAAATATTGAATCAAGATTGAAACAACAATACCATTATTAGAGAGTTTGTTCCTCTGTGTAGGTAAATGAAACAAACCAGAAACATCCAAAAAGATAACACGAGACATGTGGAAAGCTTGGGAGTACCAAGTGTTCCCATGAAGTCATGCATGTGAAATATAATCCTCACTCTGATGTGGTTGTTGAAGGTAGTGAGCCTATACCTCGGTCTACCTGGCGAGACATTGCATCAGCACCTGACCGCACTCACAAAGCTCACACCACTCTGCTGCTGTCACTAGGAATACAGGATGGAAAGTAGAGCCAATTCAGTTGGAAAATCTGGTGTGCTCAGATCCGAACAGGAGTGTACCGTACAGGTGCTGCGTCTTTGGGTGCAATCTAGCTTTAACCAGAAGGGGACTAGGGTTCCAATTTTGGAACACCCCCCCCCCCACACGTTCAGCTGGAAGGTGGCGCATGGAAGTCCAATGGCTCAAATGAAAGATAAACACCTTGTTTATCTACCCAGCAAGTCAGATTTCTAAAATGTTTTACGGCGAAAACATAGCACATATTTATGTCAAACCACCACCGAAGACACAGCTAATTTGCATAGCCAAGTTAAAAAAAATATGCAATCAACAAACGCAGGATTAAAAGAAAAATAATGCACTAACCTTTTGAAATCTTCATCAGATGACAGTAATATAACATGTTACACAGTACATTTATGTTTTTTTCAATAATATGCTATATATATCCATAAATCTCTGTTTTCAATGATGCATCGTTCAAAAAATGCTACTCAAATGTCCTGAGAAATGACGATAGCTCCGGCAGATAACGTCAGCTAACAGGGAATACACATCATTAAACTTTGACTAAATATGCATGTTCTACATATATATAGTTAGATACACTTCTTCTGAATGCAATCGCTGTGTTACATTTATTTTTAACGTTACAGGTTTCGTTCACTAGGCTATACTATGAGTCGGCGCTCAAAAAGTAGCATTATGGCTCCTCTATCTTGGAGTCCACAGAAACCCAAATTTACCACATAAATATTCCCTTACCTTTGCTGTTCTTCCATCAGAAGACCTGGAAGGAATTATAATTACCAAAAACAGCGTTTAGTTTTGCAGTCTGTGTCTTTCGGTTCTCAAACACGACACATTTCGGTTGAAATGTAGCCAAAAGTCAAGTGGATGCGCACCAAAACGTCGAACTTACATATTATATGTCGACTAAACTTGTCAAACTAAGTTCATAATCAAGCTTTAACATGTTATAAAGGTGTACAGCAATCGTGAGGACGAACAGAAACGCATGCATTGTATAATCGATCTTGGAAAAAAGACAGGACCGGAGCAGAGCGCACATGAGAGTGACCTGTTTTTTTGTGTGACCGAAAGGTTTCGGCCCGCCAAAACTCTCGTGAGTGCGCGAATTTCACAATGAGAATCTCCATTGAAAGCTGAGATCGCGCTGAAGACGAAGAGACTGTTCCCAGACCTGTAGGTGCTTGGGAAGGGTGGGAGCGATGACGTCAAAGTTGGGCCAACTTTTCTGATGACAAGAGAGAGTTTGGGAGAATGACTGCCCTGAGAGTTCTGCTTTACATACAGACATAATTTAAACGGTTTTAGAAGCTTTAGAGTGTTTTCTATTCAATAATATTTTTTATTTGCATATATTAGCAACTTTTGAGAAAAAAAATGTGTTTACTATGGGCACGCAATTACTCCAGCGGGGGCAGTAAACAGCCCTATCCCCAAGAGGCAAGTAAAGACAGCCAACAATCACATTTTGCATTAGCCATTTTCGCTAGTGATGGACATTTTTATTATGGCTAGATAAGGGTAAACACCGTGGAGGGTATAAATCCGTATTAAATAGATGCTTGGTAAAGCTCATTCCCACTATCAGTACATGAACAACTGCAACAGCTATGTTGTTCCTGACCTTCCTAGTCCTGAGCACCACAGGCAAGATTCCCTCTTGTACTGTACAGTACATACTGAAATACTATCCCCTAGAGTTCCATGTCTACCACACCAGACCTATATAAAACGACAGAAATAGATGGGTGGCCAAACTCTGTCCTCTAGTTTTGTCTGTAACCCACAACCCATCACCTCCCTGTGTTTCTTATGGTGTGAAATGCAGATATGATTTCCATCACATACCATGTCTATTGTCCACCCATTGGTCACACCATGCCATTTCAACGTGGAAATGTGCGTAATATTTGGTTGTGATGTTGATCAATGAGATTTCAACCTTTTTTCACCCATTCAAAATGACTTTCAAAACTCCCAATGTGTTATCACTATGCTTTCAACCATCTAAAAGCAC
Organism: Oncorhynchus gorbuscha; assembly: GCF_021184085.1. Lineage (NCBI taxonomy): Eukaryota > Metazoa > Chordata > Actinopteri > Salmoniformes > Salmonidae > Oncorhynchus > Oncorhynchus gorbuscha. The sequence continues at coordinate 24,931,045 of NC_060187.1, read as the reverse complement.
AACCAAATTCCAATGGAAAAAAATGTCAGAAATCTTGTATTTACAGTATACAACAACTTCATTTAGATTTTTGTTTTACCTTTATTTATCTAGGCAAGTCAGTTAAGAACTTGTGTTATTGTGTTATTGACTGTACATTTGTTTATCCCATGTTTATCCCATGTGTAACTCTGTGATGTTGTTTTTGTCACACTGCTTTGCTTTATCTTGGCCAGGTCGCCAGGTCGTAAATGAGAACTTGTTCTCAACTGGCCTAACTGGTTAAATAAAGGTGAATTAAAAAATGTTTTAAAAAATAACACATTTTTATTTACTATGACAGCCTACACCAGCCAAACCTGGATGACGCTGGGTCAAATGTGCGCCGCCCTAGGGGACTCCCAATCATGTCCTGTTGTGATACAGCCTGGAACCGAACCAGGTTGTCTGTAGTAACGCCTCATGCACTGAGATGCAGTGCCTTAGACTGCTGCGTTATCATGTGTTAATGTGTTATCACTGTCCTTCATCTATTAGAACAACCAAATGACCTGGATTGCAGTTGAGATTAGATTGCATTAGAGTGCATAGCTCAAGTGATCAATGCTGTTCAAGACCCAAATTATTAGAGCAATTGTGAAGATATCCACAAACCTGTGACTTTTGCATGCTATCTTGAACATGCACACTTTCTGTGATTAAATAGAGACATTTATTGTTACTGTAGGTTAACCTCACAATTTGGCCACGGATTTGCTACTAATTTTAAGGTTGAATAAACACTGTTACATTAGTTTGTAAATAGCCTTAACTTACAAAACATTTGTTGAATTGTGTTTGGTTGACAATGCAACCAAATATCAACATTTAAAGGATATCTAATGTTTAGGCATTTAATCTGAGCCACTGGTTTATTCCTGTTATCTAACTTTTATTTTTGTTTTAGTTGGAGAAGTTAACATCATTGACTAGTTAATCGGCTACTTATCGTATTGCAAAAGTGATATTGAAAGTGATTTTGAAGAGGCTATTACTGTATTGCAAAAGGGATATTGAATTGTGTTTGGTTAAATCAAAGTTTATTGGATTTATATACAGATTTGCAGATGTTATCGCAGCTGCAGCTCAATGCATGTGTTTCTAGCTGCAACAGTGCAGTAATAATACCTAGCCACAATAAGCACACAATCCAAAAAGTAAAAAGAAAGAAATTAAGCAATATCAGAATGAACAATGTCAGAGTCTGGAATATAAATATATACAGTGCATTCGGAAAGTTTTCAGACCCTTTCCCTTTTGTCACATTTTGTTACGTTACAGCCTTATTCTAAAATGTACAGTGCCTTGCGAAAGTATTCGGCCTCCTTTAACTTTGCGACCTTTTGCCTCATTTCAGGCTTCAAACATAAAGATATAAAACTGTATTTTTTTGTGAAGAATCAACAACAAGTGGGACACAATCATGAAGTGGAATGACATTTATTGGATATTTCAAACTTTTTTAACAAATCAAAAACTGAAAAATTGGGTGTGCAAAATTATTCACATGTAAGAGTGAGCTCTAGCCATTTTATTTTACCATGCCAATACACTTTGTGTTACCAGCTAAATCTATGACCAGTGGCAATTTTATCATGATAATCTTGATGGGGCCAACTCAGAAAAAATGTTTTAGATGCATACCAATAAATCCATTATACAACATCACACAACGCTAAACAGCACATGAATTGCACTGTAATGGTGACAAACAGTGGCCACAAACTGTTAGGTCCGACATAAAGATATTCCAACAGCAGAGCATTCTTTTCAGTAACATAGATGGAGCAAATAGCCATCTGTACTTGAATGTACAAACTATGGCATAAGAGAATGAGGAGCGGATAAGAGGCTATCTGTAATTTTGATTAAGACATTAATGAGCGAGCTAGGACTGACATAGGCAATATATCTATTTGTTCCGCACTTTTGAAATGTACTGCGACAGAATTCAGAACATTGGTCATTCATACAATATTCTCCCTGTACACCAAGTCAGAACTGTATAATAAGTAAAGGGGTCATATAAGCAGACAAAGAAAGCTCTTACAATATTACATTTCTCTAAAACCGGCTACAGGCTACACATGCACCACCAAGTTACAGCAGTAGGCTAAATTATGAGTGGAAAGGGACCAATTAGGGGGAGGCAGAGCGGTAACTAACAGCTTACTACACAACATACTTAGTATTATTTTCTTAGCTACAATTTACATACACTACCGTTTAAAAGTTTTGGGTCACTTAGAAATGTTCTTGTTTTTAAAAGAAAAGCACATGTTTTGTCCATTAAAATAACATCAAATTGATCAGAAATACATGTTGTAAATGACTATTGTAGCTGGAAACGGCTGATTTTAAATGGAATATCTACATTGGCGTACAGAGAACTATTATCAGCAACCATCACTCCTGTGTTCCAATGGCACATTGTGTCAGCAAATCCAAGTTGATCATTTTAAAAGGGTAATTGATCATTATAAAACACTTTTGCAATTATGTTAGCACAGCTGTAAACTGTAGTTCTGATTTAAAGAAGCAATAAAACTGGCCTTCTTAAGACAATTTGAGTATCTGGGGCATCAGCATTTTTGGTTTTGATTACAGGCTCAAAATGGCCAGAAACAAATAACTTTCTTCTGAAACTTGTCAGTCTATTCTTGTTCTGAGAAATGAAGGCTATTCAATGCGAGAAATTGCCAATAAACTTTTGTTTACTTTTTACTTTTATTTCACCTTTATTTAACGAGGTAGGACAGTTGAGAACAAGTTCTCATTAAAAACTGCGACCTGGCTAAGATAAAGCAAAGCAGTGCGACAAGAACAACAACACTGAGTTACACACGTACAGTCAAAACACAATAGAAAAATGTATGTAAAGTTGAGGTCGGAAGTTTACATACACTTAGGTTGGAGTCATTAAAACTTGTTTTTCAACCACTCCACAAATTTCTCGTTAACAAACTATAATTTTGCTAAGTCGGTTAGGACATCTACTTTGTGCTAGTCACAAGTAGTTTTTCCAACAATTGTTTACAGACAGATTACTTCATTTATAATTCACTGTATCACAATTCCAGTGGGTCAGAAGTCTACATACACTAAGTTGACTGTGCCTTTAACCTCTTCAACCTATGGGGGCGCTATGTCATTATTGGATAAAAAGACGTGCCCGTTTTAAGTGCAATATTTTGTCATGAAACGATGCTCGACTATGCATGGAATTGACAGCCTTGGAAAGACACAACTTTGACGTTTCCAAAACTGCAAAGATATTATCTGTGAGTGCCCCAGAACTAATGCTACAGGCGAAACCAAGATGAAGTTTCATACAGGAAATGCCCCAGATTCTGAAGGCGCTGTGTTCCAATGTCTCCTTATATGGCTGTGAATGCGCCAGGAGTGGGCCTGCCCTTTCTGTCGTTTCCCCAAGGTGTCTGCAGCATTGTGACGTGTTTGTAGGCATATCATTGGAAGATTGACCATAAGAGATTACATTTACCTGGTGTCCCGCCCGGTGTCCTCTGTCGAAATTATTATTGCGTAATCTGTAGGTCCATGCGCGTTCCATTTCTTCAGAAGAGAAAGTCAACTGCCACGATGGATTTTATTGTCGATAGATATGTGAAAAACACCTTGAGGATTGATTCTAAACATCGGTTTGCCATGTTTCTGTCGATATTATGGAGTTAATTTGGAAGAAAGTTCGCATTTTAATGACTTAATTTTATTTATTTTTTCCTTACCCAAACGTGATGAACAAAACGGAGCGATTAGTCGACACAAATATTTTTTTTTTGTAAAAACGGAACATTTGCTATCTAACTGAGAGTCTCCTCATTGAAAACATCTGAAGGTCTTCAAAGGTAAATGATTTTAGTTGAATTCTTTTCTGGTTTTTGTGAAAATGTTGCATGCTGAAAGAGAGGCATAATCCTATGCTAGGCTATCAATACTGTTACACAAATGCTTGTATAGCTATGGTTCAAAAGCATATTTTGAAAATCTGAGATGACAGTGTTGTTAACAAAAGGCTAAGCTTGAGAGCAAATAGATTAATTTCATTTCATTTGCGATTTTCATGAATAGTTAACGTTGTGTTATGCTAATGAGCTTGCGGATAGATTTACACAATCCTGGATACAGGTTTTTTTCCGTAGCTAAACGTGGCGCAGAAAACGGAGCAATTTGTCCTAAACAAATAATCTTTCAGGAAAAACTGAACATTTGCTATCTGAGAGTCTCCTCATTGAAAACATCTGAAGTTCTTCAAAGGTAAATGATTTTATTTGAATGATTTTCTGGTTTTTGTGAAAATGTTGCATGCTGAAAGAGAGGCATAATCCTATGCTAGGCTATCAATACTGTTACACAAATGCTTGTTTTGCAATGGTTGAGAAGCATATTTTGAAAATCTGAGATGACAGTGTTGTTAACAAAAGGCTAAGCTTGGGAGCAAATAGATTAATTTCATTTCATTTGCGATTTTCATGAATAGTTAACGTTGCGTTATGGTAATGAGCTTGAGGCTGTCGTCACGATACCAGATCCGGGATGGCTCGACGCAAGAAGTTAAACAGCTTGGAAAGTTCCAGAAAATGATGTCATGCTTTAGAAGCTTCTGATACGCTAATTGACATAATTTGGAGGTGTACCTGCGGATGTATTTCAAGGCGTACCTTAACCTCTTGAACCTCTGGGGGCAGTATTTCATTTTTGGATGAAAAACGTTCCCGTTTTAAACAAGATATTTTGTCATGAAAAGATGCTCGACTATGCATATAATTGACAGCTTTGGAAAGAAAACACTCTGACGTTTCCAAAACTGCAAAGATATTGCCTGTGAGTGCCACAGAACTAATGCTACAGGCGAAACCAAGATGAAATTTCATACAGGAAATGCCCCAGATTCTGAAGGCGCTGTGTTCCAATGTCTCCTTATATGGCTGTGAATGCGCAAGGAGAGAGCCTACACTTTCTGTCGTTTCCCCAAGGTGTTTGCAGCATTGTGACATAATTGTAGGCATATCATTGGAAAATTGACCATAAGAGACTACATTTACCAGGTGTCCGCTCGGTGTCCTCCGTCGAAACTATTGCGTAATCTCCAGGTGCGTGCATGTTTCCATTTTGAAGAGAGGAGAAACCAAACTGCCACGAGTGAAAAACACCTTGAGGATTGATTCTAAACAACGTTTGACATGTTTCCTTCGATATTATGGAGTTAATTTGGAAAAAAGTTATCGTTTTAATGACTGATTTTTCGGGGGGTTTTCTCAGCCAAACGTGATGAACAAAACGGAGCGATTTCTCCTACACAAATAATATTTTTGGAAAAACTGAACATTTGCTATCTAACTGAGAGTCTCCTCATTGAAAACATCCGAAGTTCTTCAAAGGTAAATTATTTTATTTGAATCCTTTTCTCGTTTTTGTGAAAATGTTGCCTGCTGAATGCTAGGCTTAATGCTATGCTAGCTATCAATACTCTTACACAAATGCTTGTGTAGCTATGTTTGAAAAGCATTTTTTGAAAATCTGAGATGACAGTGTTGTTAACAAAAGGCTAAGCTTGAGAGCTAATAGATTTATTTAATTTCATTTGCGATTTTCATGAATAGTTAACGTTGCGTTATGGTAATGAGCTTGAGGCTATAATTACGCTCCCGGATACGGGATTGCTCGTCGCAACAGGTTAAAACACAGTGCCTCTTTGCTTGACATCATGGGAAAATCAAAAGAAATCAGCCAAGACCTCAGAAAAACAATTGTAGACCTCCACAAGTCTGGTTCATCCTTGGGAGCAATACCCAAATGCCTATAGGTACCACGTTCATCTGTACAAACAATATTACGCAAGAAAAAACACCTATGAATCACGCAGCCGTCATCATACTTCTCAGGAAGGAAACGCGTTCTGTCTCCTAGAGATTAACATACCTTGGTGTGAAAAGTGCAAATCAATCCCAGAACAACAGCAAAGGACCTTGTGAAGATGCTGGAGGAAACAGGTACAAAAGTATCTATATCCCCAGTAAAACCAGGCCATAACCTGAAAAGCTGCTCAACAAGGAAGAAGCCACTGCTCCAAAACCACCATAGAAAAGCCAGACTACGGTTTGCAACTGCACATGGTGACAAAGATTGGACTTTTTGGAGAAATGTCCTCTGGTCTGATGAAACATTAATATAACTTTGGCGATGGTGACCATCGTTATGCTTGAAGGAAAACGGGGGAGGCTTGCAAGTCAAAGAACACCATCCCAACCCTGAAGCACGGGGGAAGCAGCATCATGTTGTGGGGGTGCTTTGCTGCAGGAGGGACTGGTGCACTTCACCAAATAGATAGCATCTTGAGAATGGAAAATTATGTGGATATATTGAAGCAACATCTCAAGACATCAGTCAGGAAGTTAAAGCTTGGTCGCAAATGGCTCTTCCAAATAGACAATGACCCCAAGCATACTTCCAAAGCTGTGGCAAAATGGCTGAAGGACAACAAAGTCAAGGTATTGGAGTAGCCATCAGAAATCCCTGACCTCAATCCTATCGAAGATTTGTTGTCAGAACTGGAGGCCTAAAACCTGACTCAGTTACACCAGCTCTGTCAGGAGGAATGATGACGGTGGTGACCAGTGAGCTGAGATAAGGTGGAGCTTTACCAAGCAAAGAATTATAGATGACCTGGAGCCAGTGGGTTTGGCGACGAATATGTAGTGAGGGCCAGCCAACGAGAGCATACAGGTCGCAGTGGTGGGTAGTATATGGGGCTTTGGTGACAAAACGGATGGCACTGTGATAGACTACATCCAGTTCGCTGAATAGAGTGTTGGAGGCTATTTTGCAAATTACAATGCCGAAGTCAAGGATCGGTAGGATAGTCAGTTTTACTAGGGTATGTTTGGCAAGAGTGTAGTACTGTTGCTCCAGTGCTGGTTCTCATTGGAACCAGAGTTAGGCCACCTGGCTTCACTCATTAGCAAGATCTGTAGCTTGTATCTTGTCATTTCCTTCTAATCTGTGCCAGCTTTTGGGACTCAAACACTTTTTGAACGTTTCATATGCCAACGTGCAGTTTGTTTTTGGTGTTCAGTGCTCCCATCTTCACATCACTAGTTTCCTTTAGGCTTTCGCTGATGGCATTAGTACAAGTCTAGGACTCTGGTAGATATTTGCATCCAGTTGTAGAATTGTCACTTGTTGCTGTTTCTTTAGCACAAAGGTTTTATGGGATGGGGTTGCAAGCCCAATGCCCAACTGTGCACCATTTCCGGGTTTCGGGAGGTTTCGGGAGATTTTGGAGTTGATTTGTTAGTCTTCACCCCTAGCCTTTTCTCTTCCTGGTGATGGATTACAGTTTCATACCACATGAAGCCAGATAGGCTTTGGGTTGTGTACAACCTACCCAACTAACTCCTGCTGCTGTGTTGTGAAAACCATAACCAAAAGCCAACACAATATGTTGTTCATACGAGCAATGCGAGACGCTTTTACTTTGGTTCCTTATATTGCTGATGACAAGCATACCCATAACATGATGCAGCCACCACCATGCTTGAAAATATGAAGAGTGATACTCAGTGATGTGTTGTGTTGGATTTGACCCAAACATAACGCTTTCAACTCTGTACCTGTATTAAAGTCACCATTGGCCTCGTAGTGTAAGGCCTAAATTGTTTCCTTCCTCTCCGGTAACTGAGTTAGGAAGGACACCTTTCCTATTTGCAGTGACTGGGTGTTCAGTCATGGCCAAAGGTTTTGAGAATGACACAAATATTCATTTTCACAAAGTCTGCTGCCTCAGTTTGTATGATGGCAATTTGCATATACTCCAGAATGATATGAAGAGTGATCAGATGAATTGAAATTATTTGCAAAGTCCCTCTTTGCCATGCAAAACAACTGAATCCCCCCAAAACATTTCCACTGCATTTCATATCTGCCACAAAAGGACCAGCTGACATCATGTCAGTGATTCTCTCGTTAACACAGGTGTGAGTGTTGATGAGGACAGGGCTGGAGATCACTCTGTCATGCTGACTGAGTTTGAATAACAGACTAGAAGCTTCAAAAGGAGGGTGGTGCTTGGAATAATTGTTCTTCCTCTGTCAACCGTGGTTACCTGCAACGAAACAGGTGCCATCATCATTTATTTGCACAAGAAGGGCTTCACAGGCAAGGATATTGCTCCCAGTAAGATTGCACCTAAATCAAACGTTTATCGGATCATCAAGAACTTCATGGAGAGCGGTTCAATTGTTGTGAAGAAGGCTTCAGGGCACCCGAGAAAGTCCAGCAAGCGCCAGGACCGTCTCCTAAAGTTGATTCAGCTGCTGGATTGAGGCACCACCAGTACAGAACTTGATCAGGAATGGCAGCAGGCAGACTGATATTATGCAAAAGGTACAGGGATTGGACTGATGAGGACTGGGGTAAAGTAATTTACTCTGATGAATCCCCTTTCCGATTTTTTGGGGCATCCGTATAAAAGCTTGTTCAGAGAAAACAAGATGAGCGCTACCATCAGTCCTGTAACTGATTGTTTAACCTTTTCTGGTAGCCTTCCACAAGCTTCCCACAATAAATTGGGTTAATTTTAGCCCATTCCTCTGGACAGAGCTGGTGTAACTGAGTCATATTTGTAGGCCTCCTTGCTCACACACGCTTTTTAAGTTCTGCCCACAAATGTTCTATAGGATTGAGGTCACGGTGTTGTGATGGCCACTCCAATACCTTGACTTTGTTGTCCTTAAGCCATTACGCAACAACTTCGGAACTATGCTTGGGTAATTGTCCTTTTGGAATAGCCATTTGAGACCAAGCTTTAACTTCCTGACTAATGTCTTGAGATGTTGCTTTAATATATCCACATCATTTGCCACCCTCATGATGCCATCTATATAGGGAAGTACAAGAGCCCCTCCTGCAGCAAAGCACCCCCACAACATTGATGCTGCCACCCCCGTGCATCACGTTTGGGATGGTGTTCTTCTGCTTGCAAGCCTCCCTTTTCCTCCAAACATAACGATGGTCATTATGCCCAAACAGTTCTATTTTTGTTTCATCAGACCAGAGGACATTTCTCCAAAAAGTACAATCTTTGTCCCCATGTGCAGTTGCAAACCATAGTCTGGCTTTTCTATGGTGGTTTTGGAGCAGTGGCTTCGTCCTTGCTGTGCAGCTTTTCAGGTTACGTCAATATAGTACTCGTATTACTATGAATATAGATAATTTTGTACCCGTTTCCTCCAGCATCTTCCCTTTCTGTTGTTCTGGGAGTAATTTGTACTTGTTACAAGATTGTTGTTTATTCTTGCGTACTATTGTTGTACAGATGAACGTGGTCCCTTCAGTCATTTGGAAATTGCTCCCAAGGATGAACCTGACTTGTGGAGGTCTAAAATTGTTTTTCTGAGGTCTTGGCTGATTTCTTTAGATTTCCTATGATGTCAAGCAAAGAGGCACAGTGTTTGAAGGTAGGCCTTAAATACATCCACAGGTACACCTCCAATTGACTAAAATTACAAACAAATGTGCTTAACAAGTCACGTAATAAGTACTGAAACACATAAATAACGCAAAAAATATATATATTTTCCATTGTTCATCCAATATTGGTCACATACACATGGATAGCAGATGTTATTGTGAGTGTAGCGAAATGCTTGTGCTTCTAGTTCCGACAGTGACTTTCCAAGATTTGCATGTGGCAGATGTTGCACAGAGATAGATGGCCATACTTTACTCAAACCATTCCTCGTATGGCCTTCAGGGCCCTAGCCATACCAGTTATAAACGGACACAAGCTGCCATGACAGTTTATAACATTTGTTATATCCTGTCTATATCAATGTTATGTACTGTACTAACTCATAATGTAGGGTTCAAGGAAAGTGTAGATACCAGATTGTTATTTCAACTCCACCAACCCCTTCCTGTGTTCTGTCAGAGAGAGATGGATCATGTGTACCCTACAGGACGATCATGTGTATCAGTTAACCAGTGTGACTGACAAAGGCTTGAAGGAAGCTCCTGGCCACTTCCTGCTTTAATTTCTTATCCAGACTTTACTCTGCCAGTACCTACCCCTCCCATTCCCTGCCAGCAAGCTGCCATCATATATTACATTGCCATGGAAACCAGTGGTCCCCTCCACCGCTGGCATCAAACTGCACTGACATACTGTCTACAATCATCCCCCGAGCTAGGTGTGTGTGAGTGTGCATGCATGTGTATGTGTGTGCATGCTTGCGTGTGTGTGCTTGCTTGCTTGTGTGTGCTTGCGCGTGTGTGTGTTCACTCTGAGGAGGATTCCAAACAGCACGGTGTGTTGCCTTGATGAGCACTCCACAAGCCAACAACCGCATCAAAAAAACATTAAAGATACATGATGATAAAAACAAGGTATCTTGATTAAATAATTATCATACCGGATAAGGTTATATTTTTCCACTCTAGTGTACACTGATGAACGCGATGTGGCAATTTTCCGGCATAGCCTGTGGCATTTCCATTAGAACACATGTATGTACGCCTTCAGAGTTTGAATATTTCACGAGGAGCCTGCTTGTCTTTTGACTGTTTCTTTTCCTTCACTGTAAGGGCAAATCTTGTTGACATATGGAGCTTTGGAGCTCAACTCTTCCAGTGACTTCTAGAGAAAGTTGATTTAGTCGAGGGAGGAGGGGATGAGTGAAGGCTATGTGTCTGTGTGTGTGTGAGAGAGAGTACGAGTATTCAGAGCGATGGCATGTGAATAAAGAGCGTAACGTTAGGCTGATAAACAGCTCGCCAAGCCCTGTTTGTTATTAATGCGCAGCTAGCGAGACAAATTGACGTTCAGTTGGTGAAATATAGGGCCAGATAACCAAGCCTTGCCCATCTTCTCACGCCTATCCTCAGATGGAAAACCTCCCTGCTATCGGTTACACAGATGCTAACATATTGAAAATAGGAAATACATATCTCTGAAGGTCACCAACCGAGGTAAGGTTGGAACAGGTCTACTGTAAATTATCATCATTTAAGACATAGGTTTGTGTATACAGTAGTCAGTCACAGCATTGCAAAGTCTGGTATTAAAGTAAATTATCTATATGTGTTTCATTGTATATCATGTAGCATGTATACATTATCAAATCAAATTGTATTTGTCACATGCGCCAAATACAACCTTACCATGAAATGCTTACTTACAAGCTGTAACGGCTTTCTTCCTGGGAAGGAGAGGCGGACCAAAACGCAGCGTGGTTAGAGTTCATGTTAATTTAATAAGGTAACTCAAACATGAACAGGATACAAAACAATAAACGTGAAAACCGAAACACTCCTAACTGGTGCATAAAATACAAAGACCGGAAACAACCACCCACAAATCCCAACACAAAACAGGCTACGTAAATATGGTTCCCAATCAGAGACAATGACTAACACCTGCCTCTGATTGAAAACCATATCACGCCAAACATAGAAATAGACAAACCAGACACATAACATAGAATGCCCATCCAGCTAACGTCTTGACCAACACTAAAACAACAAAAAAACTATGGTCAGAACGTGACAGGTGTGGACTCCGACCGCAAAACCTAAACCTATAGGGGAGGGTCTGGGTGGGCATCTGTCCGTGGTGGCGGCTCTGGCACTGGACATGGACCCCACTCCATAATTGTTTTAGTCCACCTCCTTAGCGTTCTTTGAGTGGTGACCCTCGCCGCTGAACTTGGTCTAGGAACCCTAACAAAGGGCTCCACTGGACCGAAGGGTAGCTCATGACCGAGGGGTAGCTCATGAATGAGGGGTAGCTCATGACCGAGGAGTAGCTCAGGACCGAGGGGTAGCTCAGGACCGAGGGGTAGCTCAGGCTGGTTGATGGCGCTGGCAGCTTCTGGCTGACTGGCGGCTCTAGCAGATCCTGGCTGACTGGTGGCTCTGGCAGATCCTGGCTGACTGGCGGCTCTGGAAGGTCCTGGCTGACTGGCGGCTCTGGAAGGTCCTGGCTGACTGGCGGCTCTGGAAGGTCCTGGCTGACTGGCGGCTCTGGAGGATCCTGGCTGACTGACGGCTCTGGAGGATCCTGGCTGACAGGCGGCTCTGGAGGATCCTGGCTGACAGGCGGCTCTGGAGGCTCCATGCTGACTGGCGGCTCTGGTGGCTCCATGCTGACTGGCGGCTCATTACAGACGGGAGACTCTAGCAGCTCTGGACAGACGGGAGACTCTAGCAGCTCTGGACAGACGGGAGACTCTAGCAGCTCTGGACAGACGGGAGACTCTAGCAGCTCTGGACAGACGGGAGACTCTAGCAGCTCTGGACAGACGGGCAGCTCAGGCGGCGCTGGGCAGACGGGCAGCTCCGGCAACGCTGGAGAGGAGGAAGGCTCTGGCAGCGCTGGACAGAGGAGCTCTGGCGCCTCGTGACTGAGGGGCGGAAGCTCCGGCAGCCCTGGACAGGCGGGAGACTCCGGCTGCGCTGGAGAGGAGGAAGGCTCTGGCAGTGCTGGACAGAGGGGCTCTGGCGCCTCTGGACTGAGGGGCTCTGGCACCTCTGGACAGAGGGGCGGAAACTCTGGCAGCGCCGGACAGGCGGGGACGCACTATAGGCCTGATGCGTGGTGCCGGAACTGGTGGTACTGGGCCGAGGACACGCACCTCAGGGCGAGTGCGGGGAGGAGAAACAGGGAGTACTGGGCTCTGGACACGCACAGGAAGCCTGGTGCGGGGGCTGCCACCGGAGGGCTGGTGCGTATAGGTGGGACTGGATAAACCAGACCGTGCAGGCGCACTGGAGCTCTTGAGCACCGAGCCTGCCCAACCTTATCTGGCTCGATGCCCACTCTAGTCCGGCCGATAAGAGGAGCTGGTATGTACCGCACCGGGCTATGCACCCGCACTGGAGACACCGTGCGCTCCACAGCATAACACGGTGCCTGCCCGGTCTCTGTAGCTCTCCGGTAAGCACAGGAAGTTGGCGCAGGTCTCCTACCTGGCTTCGGGACACTCCCTGTGTGCCTCCCCAATACATTTTTGGGGCTGACTCTCGGGCTTCCTACCGCGCTGCCATGCTCGCTTCACCAACCTCATTCTCCTGTAACCTTCCTCACACTGCTCCATCGAATCCCAGGTGGGCTCCGGCACTCTCCCAGGGTCGACCGCCCACCTATCTCTTTCCAAGTTGTATAGTCCAGATTCTGCTCCCATGTTCCGAAATCCTGACATCGCTGCCTCTCCTGCTCCTTGTAATGCCGCCTCTCTGCTTTCGCTGCCTCCAGCTCTGCTTTGGGGCGGCGATATTCCCCTGGCTCTGCCCAGCATCCTTTTCCGTCCAACTTGTCCTCCCATGTCCATGAGTCTTGTGATGCTGGCTGCTTCTCCTGCTGCCGCTGCCTGTTACCACGCTGCTTGGTCCTGTTGTGGTGGGTGGTTCTGTAACGGCTTTCTTCCTGGGAAGGAGAGGCGGACCAAAACGCAGCGTGGTTAGAGTTTATGTTAATTTAATTAGGTAACTCAAACATGAACAGGATACAAAACAATAAACGTGAAAACCAAAACAGTCCTAACTGGTGCATAAAACACAAAGACAGGAAACAACCACCCACAAATCCCAACACAAAACAGGCTACCTAAATATGGTTCCCAGTCAGAGACAATGACTAACACCTGCCTCTGATTGAGAACCATATCAAGCCAAACATAGAAATAGACAAACCAGACACACAACATCGAATGCCCACCCAGCTCACGTCCTGACCAACACTAAAACAAGGAAAACACACAAGAACTACAAGTCCTTAACCAACAATGCAGTTAAGATAATAGTTAAGAAAATATTTTCTAAATATATATTTTTTAAAGAAACACAATAAAATAACAACAAAAAGTCAATGTGCGGGGGTACAGGTAATTTCTACATAGGTAGGGGTAAAGTGACTATGCATAGATAATAAATAGTGAATAGCAGCATTGTAAAAACAAGGTGGTGTCAATGCAAATAGTCCGGGTGGCCATTTGATTATTTTATCAGCAGTCTTATGGCTTGGGGGTAGAAGCTGTTAAGGAGCCTTTTGGACCTATATTTGGCACTCCGGTACCGCTTGCCGTGCGGTAGCAGAGAAAAGAGTCTATGACTTGGGTGACCGGAGTCTTTGACCATTTTTTGGCCTTCCTCTGACACTGCCTAGCATATAGGTCCAGGATGGCAGGAAGCTTGGCCCCAGTGATGTACTGGGCCACACATAATACCCTCTGTAGCTCCTTACGGTCGAATGCAGAGACATACCAGGCAGTGATGCAACCATTCAGGATGCTTTCGATGGTGCAGCTGTACAACTTTTTGAGGATCTGGGGATCCATGCCAAATCTTTTCACTCTCCTGAGGGGGAAAAGACGTTGTTGTGCCCTTTTCACGACTTTCTTGGTGTGTTTTGGACCATGATAGGTTGTTGGTGATGTGGACAACAACAAACTTAAAATTCTCGACCCACTCCACTACAGCCCGTCGATGTGAATGGGGTCGTTATTCGGCCCTCCTTTTCCTGTAGTTCACTATCATCTCCTTTTTCTTGCTCACGTTGAGGGAGAGGTTGTTGTCCTGGCACCACACTGACAGGTCTCTGACCTCCTCCCTATAGGCTCTGTTTGTTGTCAGTGATCAGGCCTAACATCGTTGTGTCGTCAGCAAACTTAATGATGGTGTTGGATGCGTGCCTGGCCATGCAGTCATGGAGTAATGGAGGGAGTAAAGGAGGGGACTAACACGCACCCCTGAGGGGCCTCCGTGTTGAGGATCAGCGTGGCAGATGTATTGTTACCTAACCTTACCACCTGGGGGGCGGCCCATCAGGAAGTACAGGATCCAGTTGTAGACGGAGATGTTTAGTCGCAGGGTTCTTTAGCTTGGTGATGAGCTTTGTTGGCACTTATGGTGTTGAACGCTGAGCTCTATTGAATGAACATCATTCTCACATATGTTTTCCTTTTGTCCGGGTGGAAAAGGGCAATGTGGAGTGTGATTGAGATTGCGTCATCTGTGGCTCTGTTGGGGCGGTACGCGAATTGGAGTGGGTCTAGGGTTTCCAGGATGATGGTGTTGATGTGAGCCATAACCAGCCTTTCAAAGCACTTCATGGCTACCGACGTGAGTGCTATGGGTCAGTAGTCATGTAGGCAGGTTACCTTAACTTTTTTGGGTCTGTAGGAAAAATGCTGATGCACACTCAGATATCCTCCAGATCTTTTGACCTAGAGCTTCTCAATTTTGAGTCATTCTGTGACTGTTTGTGTCTGGTTATTGCTCCTAAAGGGCCCTTAAGAGAAATATTGAGATGAAGTTAGAGACATCTATGAGACATATATTGGACACATGAAGCTGAATTGAGATGATCGTTTTAGCAGTATTAGAGAAGTATGATCAGCAGAGGAGGTCTCATCATAGTACACCGTTGAGCTCGTTCTTGCCTCAGTTATTTAAAGGAGAAATAATGATAAGTTCCTGAGACAAGTTTGAGACCTTTATTAGACTAATGATCTTAGTCTGAGATTATCATTTCAGAAATATCTAAGAAGTATGAGCCATAAAGGAGATCTCTACATTGTATGTGCAAAGTCTCCTCCATGTCTCATTTATTTATCTTACAATTACTACAGGAGCTACACAATTGAGAATTGAATATGTTAGCATTCATTTGCAGAATGTTGAAAACAATAATAAAAACTGATACAGATATAGAAATGTATTTAGCATTGCTTATTATATTAACAAAGCATCTCACTTTTCATTACCAGCACAGATTGGGTTCCATTAACTGTAAGAACGTAAATAAAATGAATATACAGCATATGCTCTACCTGATTTGAAACGTTAGCTAAACCCAAAAAGAATACTGTAGCGATGAAAATAGGCAGTTGTCACCCACTAGATGTAGTGCACAAAAGTCTAACCTACATGTGACACCGGTAAGCCCATAACAGTATGTTCTTAAATGAACCTTATTGCAAATATGAACATTGCACATTGTACACAAACAAACATATTTTAGTACAGTCACTACTATGTATGTCCTGCTCTGGTCCTACATTTGATGATGAATGCCTTCTTCAGTTTGGCTTAATCGATTCCAGTCCAACCATCCAAGATAGCACATCGCAAGACGTAGGCTGGAATAAAGTTTCTAAAACATTTTATGAATATTTTGACAGATAACTCATAAATAACACATGACATTTCTACTCAAGGACTACCAGTATGCAAAACACAATTCTCATAAAACACAAACTTCTTGAAAGGACATTGGGGCTTTTGGCTTGTTTTTTCATTTTCTACCACATTCAGTACATAGGGTACCACAGTCGTACATAGGGTCCAACCGCTGGTGGGGTGGGGGTGGGGGGAATAGTAGCCCAGACCCATGATGAGCCTCATCGAGGCCGGTGTTGGGGTTGAGACTATGTGCGACACCGTACGAGGCCGCCAGAGCAGAAAACAGATCTAGTTGTAAATTCCCCAGTGCCACTGTCAAATATTTAAGATATCGTTTCCATAAACTTGACTTGATTGCAGTGATGAATTAGCAAATAACATATGTAAATCATTTTCATCAAGAATCAATAATAATTTGCTTAGCTTTGAGAAAATACTTACTTTGAATTCCACTGACCTTCTTCCGGTTGAGGACTCACTTCCCCTTGGGGATCTTGCTGTGGCGTCCAAAGGCAACTGAATTGACACATTCTTCCACTGAGAAAAAATTGTCAAAAAGCAAATGAAACAGACACAAGCAATCTCGCCTAGATGCCTGATGGATGGCATCAAGGATGAACAATGAGAGGAACATGCCACTGTCAGGAAACAACTATTGCTCGCCGGATGGCACTGATGGCCTGCTCTCAAACCTTCTTTTCAATCTGGTCTGGCTGCCCAATGTATTCAACAGTGGCCCTATAAAATCTGCCATCTGACCACTTGGCCAGAATGGCTACTCCTGACTTAAGATCTTGCAGCTATCTGATAGGAACGCCCTCTTCACCTAGAATATCAGATGTTTGGAAGATTTTTGCAGTGTATCCATCCTCAAACTTTACAAAAGCTATATGTCCTGACAGACAAATTGAGAAGAGGGAGAGAAAATGTTAAAGGCGGTCTGCCATGTTACTCAAAAGATCACTGGTTGAGACGTGAAAATTGACACAAATTTGCACATCATCATCATATTCTCCTGCATGGTGTTTATCCTACAGGTAGCAAACATTGATATGATTTCAGATTAGCGCAGTACTTATCAGAATGCTCATTTGGGTCCAATTCTGTAGACATATCCTGCACCTTCTTTGTGGGAAACCTTTGTCTCGTTGGAGGACAATTCTTCCTAGGCTTTGGCATGTCCATTCTGTAAATAGTAATTTCAATATGTTTGTTTTCAAGAGAATTTGGGGATTAAATTGTAACTTGCCTGCTATGACCAATTTATATAAATAAAAATTGTGCTGTTGAATTTCTGAACAGCCAGCTGCTAACCCGGCTGAAGCTAATGAAAATTATATATTACATATATTATTATTTCACCTTGGGGTACAATAATTTAATAGTTCACAGTGTATTCAGTTGATTACGATTCTTACCTTCTTTACATAGCAAATTCAAACTATCTGTGGCGAGGGTCCTCGTAGATCACTCATCATCAGCATCAGCAAAGCAATGATCTCAATCCAATCTCCAACTGCCATTCCCGCAGGTCTTTGACTGGCGTCCAATCACATTTCAAGTAAGGTCGTCCAATTAATTATATGTTCTTTGAAAAAAACATGAAACAGTATGCCTGGGTTGATTAACTAGTTGCTAGGGAGCAAATAGGCTTTATATGGTTTTACCAGGGAGCTCTTCTTACAAACCCATCGGGAAAAGTTGTGTCCGTGTTTGCAAGAGCTAACTAAGAAAGTAAAATACCTTTATCTGTTTGTATTAGTAATGAAAGTTTATCACATAATATCCTTCAATCGAGACCCCATATTCCATTCCAATATAGCATTAGCCTAGCAGGTAGCCTTATTATTTTGTTTTTGATATGCATGTGTTTATGCAAAACAACAACTCTAGTATTTCAGCATATCGGTGTACTGTGTATAAGGGACAAAATTCCTAACAATTTTATTTGGTAATGCATATTATTATTGCATCTTGTATCTTTATAAAATATGTTAGGACAACGTATCTTGATGATAATTGAGTGAGCAAACACATTGTAGCACTGGGCTTGCCGTAATTAGTTGTATCTCTATTGAATAATATTGGAGACTCAAAATGTCTAGGCCAGTGCCTAGTAGCCGATGGAGAAGAAATATGAATTAAGACATCGCTGGTTCACTTAAACGACCAAGAAGGACTGCACATTTGGTGAGTGGTGTGGCATTGCTTTGCCATATTTTAGCAGACACAATTTTTATAATAGTTTTTGTTTTACTCCCTGCAGCTTGCCCGCACGAATGGAACCCAACCACCCCATCAGGACAGATCGACGCACCAGCCCCTTCAGGACAGATCACACCCGTCCAATCAGAACAGAAGGCATCACCCCCATCAGGACAGAACACACCCGCTCAATCAGGACAGCACGACAGATGAACATTATTTAAGTTATACATTCTTATTCCACTTCCTATGTTTTATAGTAGCACCCTCTTGTACTAGAAACATATTTGCATAAACATCTAATTTGATTTTACCACTCCTGTGTGGTGTATTATCTTGCAAAGTTTTTTGAGACCCATGTGTACATTTCAGTGACAGTGCAACACAATGTTTTCTCAAGCATGGTTTTCAGGAAAAACTTTAGATTTTGTTGGAAGAAGAAAGATCTTTCTTCGAAGAAGTTTGCAGACAGCATGTACATGGGGGGGGGGGTGTCCTCTTAGTGAACCAGAAACATGGAACACATATGGGGTACCTATTTTTAAATAATCTACATTTTCAGTGTGGCCTTTTTATTTTATCATTAATGAATTGAGCTTTATTGAACGAACAAAAAGATAACATTTAAGATTTTTGCTGGTCTTTAGTATGGGGACTCAAAAACATCTATGGTTGCATTTCTTAGACCACTATGTAACACACTGAGTAAACTTCAAGAGGATGCAATTCATGTGCAACCGGCAGAGGACTCGTTTTTGTGCAAAGTGCTCACCACTGCTGGCACATGTGACTTGCCTGCCAAAGCAATAGTACTAAATACAGTGCAGTTCAATGGGAACTTTGGATGTTCGAAATGTGAGCAGACTGGAAAGACTGTGAAGACAGGGCAAAGGGAGCATGTTCATGCGTTTCCATTAGAAGAAATGGATCCAAAAAGGGCCACCTCGCACGCATTAAATATTTTCTGATGATGCTAAAATGGCCTATGAAGGTGTGAAGGGTCCCTGCTGTCTGAGCCAATTTAAAAGTTATGACCTAATCCAAAGCACTGTTATAGACGACGTGCACTCAGCTCTGTTGGGAGTGATGCGCCTTCTGACGCTTCCATGGTTTTCCACTTTTCTCAACAGCATGTCAAAAGAAACAAAATAAATAGACAAGTGATTGCAAGATATCCAACCATCATCCTTGACATGATATCCTCGATCAGGAGCATCTCGCAGGATGTTTTTAAGGCATCAGAATATCAGGCTCTTTTAACCTTTTTTGGACCTGTTGCTTTTCGTGATGTTCTTGGAATGCTTTACTACAATCACTTCCTCCTTCTAAGTGAAGCTATTTTCATTATTCTGATGGACTTCATATCAATACAACAGATTGATCATGCAGAGAAACTGCTATGGAACTTTTGCTCTATGGTGAGCGTGACCAAACTGCCAATATTCACCTTTTTGTGCACCTAGCAGACAGCGTCAGAGTCCTTGGCCCATTATGGACTCATTCATGTTTCAATTTTGAAGACAAAAATGGCTATTTGTTAAGGCTCATATATGGTACTCAAAATATACCCATGCAAATGGTCCATGCAGTCAAACTAATGCAGTCTATCCCTGCTATTTTGCAAATCATAAAGCCAGCTAATGCCATAGCTGGCTTTTACGCACGGATGACCAACGACCATAGTTTTTGGGACGAAAACAATGATAAGTCAAGAACAAACATAATTGGAGGCAAGGCACCTCTCTGCAATAGAAAAACATGCTGGTCTCCACATTAATTCACCATATTCAGTGAAGGCATTTTTACAGGGTACAAGTTAAGAGAACTCTTCTCACATCAAGGCATTATGGGAAAGGAAAAAGAAGGAACAATTTTACCGTTTTTTTTTCTAATGTAGCACAACTGAAGTATGGATTCTTCTTTAACTCTGATGAATTAGGTGACAAATGGGTATTTATTAGCGAGTATGAAATTGCAGGTGTTTCTTTGCTGCATGACACTGTAACATATGATACATGCTTTCATGTGTTGCCGCCATTGGAAACTCCTGTCAGCACATTTGTAATTGCCCTTGAGCAAGTTTTGGGCAAAGTTGCTTTCCTTGACTTGACATCTATGCCCGGTATTTTGTTTGCAGCATATTTCCCAAACACACTTGAGAAGGACTAGGTATACTCAACAATAACTTGTGTTGGAACAATATGAATGTGTATTGAATGATGAATTAATGGAAATAAATCATATCTGCTCCACTTTTGTGATTATTTTACACTTCAGCACCGCTTTGAGATCATGTAGAGATATGTCTGAGATGACATTTGCACGAATTGATCAGACCTGTAATAATTATTCTCGTATATAGTTCAGAGAACTCATACAGTGATCACTGTGAGACAGATCCATGTCTACTTCTCAGGAGTGACAATTGAGATGTATGAGAAAATGCACAACATCTCACTTTAGTATTGACTAGTGCTCTTTTGTATAGGAGATGGACACAGGTTATAAAGGAGATCTCATCTTGGATTATGCTTTCCTATGGGCGGGACTATGGATGTCTGCTTGAAACATGTAGGTTTTACAGACTCGGTCAGAGGGAGGTTGAAAATGTCAGTGAAGACATCAGCCAGTTGGTCCGCTGTACAGTTTCATACCTTACAGAAGCACATTGTATATCTACAATATTCTTCAGTCCAGGTTCTCCAATACATGTGAAACCTGTATTCCTTTCAGAGGGCAATACAAGGAGTCCCGTAAGTCCTGCAATATGACTCAGGACCAGCCATGTGTAGCTATGTTTCTTTGCTTCACAAATCCACTAGTTTCATTCAAACATTTGAATACAATACCCCAATAAACCTGACTACCATTTTGTTTCCTGAGGCAATAAACAGAGGAGAGATTTTAATTAGTGCGTCCATATACAGAGGTCCATATTGAGTCCAGAGAGGTTGTACTAGTTTGCTTTGTAATCACACAGGACCCGGCTACACACTCTCAGGGAAAGTCCTTAATATCAAGACAATTTTGAGATAATTTACCTGCAAGGGAAGTAAACAATTTAGTGCCGGCTTTTATCGACTGCAGCAAAATTGCTTATTGTGCAGGATGAAATGTAACTTGAGTAAAGTCCATTAAAGGTCCAATGCAGCAGTTTTTTTCTCAAAATCAACTCATTTCTGGGATAGAATTAAGTACCGTACTGTGATTGTTTTCCAATTGTAATGATACAAAAAGAAACACAAATAGATTCTTAGCAAATAACAATCTCTCAAGCAAGAATTTTGTTAAGACCATCTGGGAGTGGTCTAAGTGAGGAGGGGAAAAAGGAAAACGATATGTTATTGGCAGAGGTTTGGAACTCTCTTATTGGTCTATTAACTAAATAACCGCCTGGTGATGCCAAAACTACATCCCAACAAAACAGGCTGAAATTTCAGGCGGTCTTTTTAAACAGCTCTTACAATTTTTACAATTTCACCTTGTTATTCCAACATCAGTCTGGAACGCCATATACAATACAGGGATTTCAAATTTTTAACTGCACTGAGCCTTTAAAAGAGTGTGCAGAAGGGAGACACTCCCCCCCCCCTTCTCTTGTTTATTTTATTACTTTTCATCCCAGAAATCCTCTGTGGCTGTTATTACCAATAATAATTCAGTTACTGTAGGAGAAGAGAGGCAACGGAATTGACTAGGCGTTATTAAAAGAACCAGCCTAGATTTCACAACTTCCGTGCTCACACACACACACACGCACCTAGGCAGAGACTGACCTTTTATGCTGAGGGATCTGATGTGTTTCATGTGGGAATCCAGACAGCTGGCCATAGGGATCTCTTTACATGTATGTAATCTCCTTCACATGATAACGTGGACAAGGTTCTTTCCCTCTGGCTAAACCATGAGGTTGGGGAGGGCTGAGGAAATATCTTTACCATGCTTGATTATATTTGACCAACCGGCTTGATTCCGTCCTATGTAGCAAAACTTGAAAGTGTTTTTAAAATGGAAAAAGGAGACTCAAAGCTAGAAAATGGTCTATCGTACTCTCGTGACTTAATTAATCTGATGACTAATTTTTGTAATCCATTAACTATGTTTAATTGTTACCCAATTAAATTAATCATGTAACAATTAACTAATTTGGAATTTTGGGATCCATGGAAGAGTTTGTTTAAAGAGTCACCATCGCCCGAATTCAACTGTTAATCGTTACCTCTAATCATATCCAAATTCTGAACGTCGTAACCTCATGCATCTGCAAAAACCCCATGTTACTCATGATTCAGTACCAAATAATTGGATTGATTATTTACTAGCTAATTAAAATGATTAAACAGGATACCATACACACATAATACAGGTCCCTAGAGTACTTACAAAATATGGCAGCTTATACACAACAAATGAAGAGGGGTGGGGAGGAGAGAGAGAGGACACTTATCGACTGTCCTCACATCAATCACATTTATTTATAAAGCCCTTTTTACATCAGCCGATGTCACAGAGTGCTATACAGAAACCAAGCCTAAAAACCCAAACAGCAAGCCCTGTGGCTAGGAAAAACTCCCTAGAAGGGCAGAAACCTAGGAAGAAAGCTAGAGAGGAACCAGGCTCTGAGAGGTGGCCAGTCCTCTTCTGGAAAGGCAGGGTGGAGATTATGACAGTACATGGTCAAGATGTTCAAACGTTCATAGATGACTAGCATGGTCAAATAATAAGAATTACAGTGGTTGTAGAGGGTAAAACAGGTCAGCACCTCAGGAGCAAATGTCAGTTGGCTTTTCAGAGTTTGAAATAGCAGGCGCGGTGTAGAGAGAGTCAGAAACAGCAGGTCCTGGACAAGATAGCACGTCTGGTGAACAGGTCAGGGTTCCATAGCCGCAGGCAGAACAGTTGAGACTGGAGCAGCAGCACGACCAGGTGGACTGGGGACAGCAAGGAGTCATCAGGCCAGGTAGTCTTGGGGCATGGTCCTTGGGCACAGGTCATCCAAGAGAAGAGAGACAATTAGAGGGAGCATACTTAAATTCACACAGGACACTGGGAAAGACAGGAGAAACACTCCACATATACCAGACTCAACCTAGCCCCTGACAAACTATTGCAGCATAGATACTGGAGGCTGAGACAGGAGAGGCTGGAAGACACTGTGGCCCTGTCGGATGATAGACCCGGACAGGGCCAACCAGGCAGGATATAACCCCACACACTTTGCCAAGGCACAGCCCCCACACCACTAGAGGGATATCTTCCAACCATAAACTGACCTCACTGAGACAAGGCTGAGTATAGCCCACGAAGATATCCCCCACGGCACAAACCCGAGGGGGCGCCAAACCGGACAGGAAGATCCATCAGTGACTCAACCTACTCAAGTGACGCACCCGTCCTAAGGAAGGCATGGAAGAGCACCAGTAAGCCAGTGACTCAGCCTCGTAATAGGGTTAGAGGCAGAGAATCCCAGTAGAGAGAGGGGAACCAGCCAGGCAGAGACAGCAAGGGCAGTTCGTCGCTTCAGTGCCTTTTCGGTCACCTTCATACACCTGGGCCAGACTACACTCAATCATAGGACCTAATGAAGAGAGGAGTCTTCAATAAAGACTTAAAGATCGAGATGATGTCTCTGTCCCGAAGCAAGAACCAATTAGCCTGGAGCTAGCCTTTGCTAGGCCCATTTCCCGGCTAGCCGAAGACGTCCATCAGCCACTCCTTGGGCTTCATGACCTATTCTGCCAATTGGCCTGGACCCCTTTTACTGCCGACAGGAGCCCCGCCGATCCATCAAGACTGGACTACCGACGTAATCTGCCCGAGGGGGTTTTTCAACTGGCTCCTCCGTTGCAATGTCCCCTGAATGCCCATCTGCTAGCCACGTCCCGCTAGCTGTCTGGAGAATATCGGACTGTTAGCTGAAGAGGCCCATCGGACAAATTCTTTAGCCACTATACCTATTTTGCCAATTGACCCTTTTACCACACGGAGCCCTGCTGATCCACGATGACTGGACTGCCGACGTAACAGCACAAGGGGTCTACAACAGACTTCTTACTTCACGACGTCCCTCTAAGACCCTGCTGATAGTTTGTTAGCCCCGGACCGCTAGCTGTCTGAATCGCCATGTCTCCAGCCTGCCAAGCTACTCACTGGACCCCTATGATCGCTCGACTATGCATGCCTCTCCCTAATGTCAATATACCTTGTCCACTTCAGTTTTGGTTTGTGATTGCCTTATTTCACTATAGAGCCTCTAGCCCTGCTCAACACACCTTAGCTAACCCTTTAGTTCCACCTCCTACACATGCGGTAACCTCACCTGGTTTAAATTATGTTTCTAGAGACAATATATCTCTCATCATCACTCAATGCATAGTTTTACCTCCACTGTATTCACATCCTACCATACCTTTGTCGGTATATAATGCCTTGAATCTATCCTACCTTGCCCAGAAACCTGCTCCTTTTACTCTGTGTTCTGAACGTACCAGACGACCAGTTCTTATAGCCTTTAGCTATACCCTTATCCTATTCCTCCTCTGGTGATGTAGAGGTTAACTTCGAGATAGGGGGCGCTCTTTTAATTTTCGGATAAAAAAAGTTCATTTTAAACAAGATATTTTGTCATGAAAAGATGCTCGACTATGCATGTAATTGACAGCCTTGGAAAGACACAACTTTGACGTTTCCAAAACTGCAAAGATATTATCTGTGAGTGCCCCAGAACTAATGCTACAGGCGAAACCAAGATGAAGTTTCATACAGGAAATGCCCCAGATTCTGAAGGCGCTGTGTTCCAATGTCTCCTTATATGGCTGAGAATGCGCCAGGAATGAGCCTGCCCTTTCTGTCGTTTCCCCAAGGTGTCTGCAGCATTGTGACGTATTTGTAGGCATATCATTGGAAGATTGACCATAACAGACTACATTTACCAGGTGTCCGCCCGGTGTCCTGCGTCAAAATTATTGCGTAATCCCCAGGTCCATGCACGTTCCATTTCTTCAGAGAAGAAAGTCAACTGCCACGAAGGATTTATCATCGATAGATATGTGAAAAACACCTTGAGGATTGATTCTAAACAACGTTTGCCATGTTTCTGTCGATATTATGGAGTTAATTTGGAAAAAGGTTTGCGTTTTAATGACTGAATTTTCGGGGGGTTTTCTCAGCCAAACGTGATGAACAAAATGGAGCGATTTCTCCTACACAAATAATATTTTTGTAAAAACTGAACATTTGCTATCTAACAGAGAGTCTCCTCATTGAAAACATCTGAAGTTCTTCTAAGGTAAATTGTTTTATTTGAATGCTTTTCTTGTTTTTGTGAAAATGTTGCATGCTGAATGCCATGCTAGGCTATCAATACTGTTACACAAATGCTTGTTTAGCTATGGTTCAAAAGCATATTTTGAAAATCTGAGATGACTGTTTTGTTAACAAAAGGCTAAGCTTGAGAGCTAATAGATTTATTTCATTTCATTTGCGATTTTCATGAATAGTTAACGTTGCGTTATGGTAATGAGCTTGAGGCTGTATTCACGATCCCGGATCCGGGATAGCTAGAATCAAGAGGTTATTAATCCAGAACCCACAGTGCCTAGCTCCACTCCCATTCAACAGGCGCTCTCATTTGTTGACTTCTGTGACCGTAAAAGCCTTGGTTTCATGCATGTTAACATTTGAAGCCTCCTCCCTAAGTTTGTTTGATTCACTGCCTTAGAACTCTCTGCCAACCCAGATGTCCTAGCCGTGTCTGAATCCTGGTTTAGGAAGACCACCGAAAACCCTGAAATTTAGATAGGACTGCCAAAGGGGGCGGAGTTGCAATCTACTGCAGAGATAGTCTGCAGAGTTGTGTCTTACTATCCAGGTCTGTGCCCAAACAATTTAAGCTTCTACTTTTAAAAATCCACCTTTCCAGAAACAAGTCTCTCACTGTTGACGCTTGCTATAGACACCTTCTGCACCCAGCTGTGCCCTGGATATAATATGTGAATTGAATGACCCCCCCATCGATCTTCAGAGCTCACGCTGTTAGGTGACCTAAACTGGGAAAGCGTAACACCCCGGGCCATTCTACAATCTAAGCTTGATGCCTTTGATATCACAAATGATCAATGAACCTACCAGGTACATCCCCAAATCCACAAACATGGGCACCCTCATAGATATCATCCTAACCAACCTGCCCTCCAAATACACCTCTGCTGTTTTCAACTAGGGTCTCAGTGATCACTGCCTCATTGCCTGCATCTATAATGGGTCTGCGGTCAAACGACCACCCCTCATCACTGTCAAACACTCCCTAAAACACTTCAGCGAGCAGGCCTTTCTAGTCAACCTAGCCCGGGTATCCTGGATGGATTTTGACCTCATTCCGTAAGTAGAGGATGCCTGGTTATGCTTTAAAAGTGTTTTCCTCACCATCTTATATAAGCATGTCCCATTCAAAAAATGTTGAATCAGGAACAGGTAAAGCCATTGGTTCATACCAGACCTGACTGCCATTGACCAGCACAAAAACATCCTGTGAAGTACTGCATTAGCATTGAATAGCCCCCGCGATATGCAACCTTTCAGGGAAGTTAGGAACCAATGCACACATGCTGTTAGGAAAGCCAAGGCTAGCTTTTCAAACAGGAATGTGCATCCTGTAGCACAAACTCCAAAATGTTCTGGGTCACTGTAAAGTCCATGGAGAATAAGAGCACCTCCTCCCAGCTGCCCACTGCACTAGGAAACTCCGTCACCACCGATAGATCCACGATAATTGAGAATTTCAATAAGCATTTTTAGACAGCTGGCCATGCTTGCCACCTGGCTACCATGGTCAACAGGCCTGAACCCCCACAGAAACTTGCCCAAGCATCCATTTCTCCTTCACCCAAATCCAGATAGCGGATGTTCTGAAAGATCTGCAAAATCTGGACCCCTACAAATCAGCCTGGGCTAGACAATCAGGACCCTCCCTTTCTAAAATGATCCGCCTAAATTGTTGTAACCCCTATTACTAGCCTGTTCAACCTCTTTTGTGTCGTCTGATATCCCCAAAGATTGGAACGCTACCTGGCTATGGCCGATTTACTGCCTTACCCCCTTATCCTTCCTCATTTTCACACTGTATATAGACTTTTTCTATTGTATTATTGATTGTGTTTGTTTATTCCATGTGTAACTCTGTTGTTGTCGCACTGCTTTGCTTTATCTTGGCCAGGTCACAGTTGTAAATAAGAACTTGTTATAAACTAGCCTACCTGGTTAAATAGGGTTGACATTTAAGAAAAGTACAAATCAATTAAAAAAACCTCAAAAAACAAAAACGCAGTCATTTTTCTGTAAATTAAAATTTGCTATCGTAAATGTTTGCAACACCTCCACCTACGGGATGCGCAGAGTATATGGTCACTAATGTAACCAGGAGGAGAGGCCTCATTTAACAGAGTAAAATCAGGTTTAAGCCATGTTTCAGTCAGGCCAATGACATCAAGATTATGATCAGTGATTAGTTAATTGACTATATGGTCAGAAAGTGACCACACAACCTAAACCTATAGGGGAGGGTCTGGGTGGGCATCTGTCTGCAGTGGCGGCTCTGGCGCTGGCCTAGTAATCCTAACAAAGGGCTCCACTGGACTGAGGGGTGGCACCGGACTGAGGGGCAGCTCGGGACTGAGGGGCAGCTCGGGACTGAGGGGCAGCTCGGGACTGAGGGGCAGCTCCGGACTGA
Source organism: Oncorhynchus gorbuscha (assembly GCF_021184085.1). Lineage (NCBI taxonomy): Eukaryota > Metazoa > Chordata > Actinopteri > Salmoniformes > Salmonidae > Oncorhynchus > Oncorhynchus gorbuscha. Next base: position 24,902,898 of record NC_060187.1, on the reverse strand, counting down.
GGGGCAGCTCCAGACTGAGGGGCAGCTCCAGACTGAGGGGCAGCTCCAGACTGAGGGGCAGCTCCAGACTGAGGGGCAGCTCCGGACTGAGGGGCAGCCCTGGACTGAGGGGCAGCTCCGGACTGAGGGGCAGCTCCGGACTGGCTGACAACTCTTGCGGATCCTGGCTGACTGGCGGCTCTGGCGGATCCTGGCTGACTGGCGGCTCCTGGCTGACTGGCGGCTCCTGGCTGATCCTGGCTGACTGGCGGATCCTGGCGGCTCTGGAAGATCCTGGCGGCTCTGGAAGATCCTGGCTGACTGGCGGCTCTGACGGATCCTGGCGGCTCTGGCGGATCCTGGCGGATCTCGGCTGACTGGCGGCTCTGGCGGATCTCGGCTGCATGGCGGCTCCGGAAGATCCCGGCTGACCGGCGGCTCCGGAAGATCCCGGCTGACCGGCGGCTCCGGGACCCCGGCTGACCGGGGCTCTCCGCAGACGGCTCCCTGCTGCAGACCTCCGGCTGCTCTGGACAGCCGGGAGACTCCGGCTGCTCTGGACAGCCGGAGACACTCCGGCACTGCTCTGGACAGCCGGGAGACTCCGGCTGCTCTGGACAGCCGGGAGACTCCGGCTGCTCTGGACAGCCGGGAGACTCCGGCTGCTCTGGACAGCCGGGAGACTCCGGCTGCTCTGGACAGCCGGGAGACTCCGGCTGCTCTGGACAGCCGGGAGACTCCGGCTGCTCTGGACAGATGGGAGACTCCAGCTGCTCTGGACAGATGGGAGACTCTAGCTGCTCTGGACAGATGGGAGACTCTAGCTGCTCTGGACAGATGGGAGACTAGCTGCTCTGGACAGACGGGCAGCTCAGGCGGCGCTGGGCAGACTGGAGACTCCGGCAGCGCTGGAGAGGAGGAAGGCTCCGGCAGCGCTGGAGAGGAGGAATGCTCCGGCAGCGCTGGACAGGCGGGAGCACCTGTAGGGATGATACGGAGAGACAGCCTGTTGCGGGGGGCTGCCACAGGAGGGCTGGTGCGTGTAGGTGGTACTGGATAGACCGGACCGTGCAGGCGCACTGGAGCTATTGAGCACCGAGCCTGCTCAATCTTACCTGGTTGAATGCTCCCGGTCGCCCTGCCAGTGCGGCGAGGTGGACTAGCCCGCACTGGGCTGTGCAGGAGAACCGGGGACACCATGCGCAAGGCTGGTGCCATGTACGCCGGCCCAAGGAGACGCACTGGAGACCAGATGCGTAGAGCTGGCTTCATGGCACCTGGCTCGATGCCCACTCTAGCCCGACCGATCCGAGGAGCTGGTATGTACCGCACCGGGCTATGTGCCCTCACTGGGGACACCGTGTGCTCCACAGCATAACACAGTGCCTGCCCGGTATCTCTCGCCCTCCAGTAAGATCAGGGAGTTGGCGCAGGTCTCCTACCTGGCTTCGGCACACTTCCTGCCACCCCCCCCAATAAATTTTGGGGCTGACTCCCGGGCTTCCATCCACGCCGCCATGCTGCCTCCTCATACCAGCGCCTCTCCGCCTTCGCTGCCTCCAGCTCTTCTTTAGGGCGGCGATAATCTCCTGGCTGTGCCCAGGGTCCTTTCACGTCCAGGATCTCTTCTCAAGTCCATTTTTCCAAACAGTGCTGCCTCTCTTGCGGTTGCTGCTGCCTCTCCTGCTGTTGCTGCTTTTCACCACGCCGCTTGGTCCTGTTGTGGTGGGTGGTTCTGTAACGGCTTTCTTCCTGGGAAGGAGAGGAGGACCAAAATTCAGCGTGGTTGAAGTTCATGGTTCTTTAATAAGAGACACTTAACATGAACAAACTACAAAACAATAAACAGGGCTGTTTCGGTTTTGCCACATCTGGTGCATAAAACACAAAGACAGGGAACAACCACCCACAAATCCCAACACAAAACAGGCTACCCAAATATGGTTCCCAATCAGAGACAATGACTAACACCTGCCTCTGATTGAGAACCATATCAGGCCAAACATAGAAATAGACAAACTAGACACACAACATAGAATGCCCACCCAGCTCACGTCCTGACCAACACTAAAACAAGGAAAACACACAAGAACTATGGTCAGAACGTGACACTATAACTGCCTTGGAAGTGAGGGATCTAACATTAAGCAGCCCTATTTTGAGATGTGAGATATCACAATCTCTTTCAAGTATGACAGGAATGGAGGAGGTCTTTATTCCAGTGAGATTACTAAAGTGAACACCGCCATATTTAGTTGAGCCCAACCTAGATTGAGGCACAGACAGTCTCAATGGGGATAGCTGAACTGACTACACTGACTGTGCTAGTGGCAGACTCCACTAAACTGGCAGGCTGGCTAACAGCCTGCTGCCTGGCTAACAGCCTGCACCCTCTCATAGTGGAGCTAGAGGAGTTAGAACCCTGTCTATGTTCATAGCTAAAATGAGAGCACCCTTCCAGCTAGGATAGTCTGTCACTCCTCAGCAGGCCAGGCTTGTTCCCATTTGTGTGTGAGTCCCAGAAAGAGGGCCAATTATCTACAAATTAGTTACTTGATGTCAATCTTTCTAGCTAATTTACACGCTGAAGCTGTGTGACCTCTGAATGTTTCATCCTAACATCGTTGGTGCCGACGTGGATAACAATATCCCTTTACTTACCAGTTTTAGCCTTAGCCAGCACAATATTCAGGTTAGCCGTAATGTCAGTAGCCCTGCCCCCTGGTAAGCAGCGTAGTATTATGGTCCGTCTTTGATTCGCTTTTCTCAATATCTGACTAAGGGCAGCTAATCAGTGATTGTCTGGTTAGTGCACTTCTAGCCTACGCCTCATGTGGATTATTCAGGATCCAGATAACTTTACATGCACAGCAGCAACCTGGCCATGTTTTGGTCTGGTATGTTAATTCTTAGCCAGTCCTTTTATGCACTCTGGTCAAAAAGGACTGTGCCATCACACTAACAAGCTCTTCTGACCTCACTTGGGGCATGGCTACTTAATGTGCTAAGGATATGATTAGAAGTTATCTTATGACAACTAAAATCACATTCCTATCTTGTGAAACACATTCATATCACAGACAACATATTGGATGGAAACAGATAAAGGGGTATCCTTCCCAAATTACAGTATTTTCAAGAGTGTTCTTCATCTCTCCACTGACCATTCCCTAAATTCTTTGTTAGAATTTGTGTTCCAATGTCCACTATTTGGACATTGTTTTGGGCAGACAGTCTCTAGAGACAAGGCAGTCCTTTAGCAAATACTGGAGGGTAAAGAGTGAAAGTTTCCCCTCTGAAGATTTACAGCAGGGTGTGAACGGTGATCATCCAGCAGCTCCCCCTCTCCTCTCTGTGGGAGAGAGAGAGAGGCCTGGTTACTGAGCTGACAAGGTACAAATCTGTTGTTCTGACCCTGGACCAGGCAGTCAACCCACTGTTCCTAGGCCATCATTGTAAATAAGAATTTGATCTTAGCTGACTTGCCTAGTTAAAAAGTTTTTTTTTTTAATTCATGAGTGTTGGTGGGCTTGGACCATGTTGGTGACGTGGACACCAAGGAACTTGCAGCTCTCATCTGCTCCACCACAGCTCCATTGATGACAATGGGGGTGTGCGTGGCCCTCCTTTTGCTGTAGTCCACAATCATCTCCTTTCTCTTGATCACGTTGAGGGAGAGGTTGTTATCCTGGAACCAAACTGCCGGCTCTCTCACCTCCTCCCTATAGGCTGTCTCATCGTTGTCCGTGATCAGGCACTACCACTTTAAAATCGGATCTCATCCAGTTTATTATCCAATGATTGCATGTTAGCTAATAGGACTGATGGTAGAGGGGGGTTGCCCATTCACCGTCTGATTTCTACAAGGCACCCTGACCTTTGACCCCTATATCTTCTTCATGCGAATGACGGATTTGGGTCTTGTCTGGGCTCTGAAGTAAATTCTTCACTTCTTACTCGTTAAAAAAAAATTCTTCCTGTACAAGGTGAGTAATCGCTGTTCTGATATCCAAAAACAGAAAAAGTGGCAGCCATCTCCTCTGGTGCCATAATTTCCCAGCGTGCAATGAAAACGACTTGACAAAATTAGAAACGTATAATACCTGAAAATGTAGCTACTCTTACCGTATTTATAGATGAACGCTTCGCCCTCTGTTATCGATGCCATGGTTGCCCTTAGTTTGAAGATGTCATCCAGAGTCAGGTGTTTTATACAACAGCCTTCTGTTCTCTTTTGGACTCTCTCCGCATTTGGCAATCTCTCCCTCTACTGGGCATTCCACTCTGTCCAAAACGGTAAACTTCTTCCGTGATAACGGCACTGTTGATTGTCATTTCTTCCCCACCATTGTCATCAGAAGACTCAACAATGTCGGTTTCATTATTTTTTTTAACCTAAAATCAGGGATTTCCTCATTGTATGATTCATTTTCAGAGTCAGCATGGCTTGATCGTCCTCCAGAAAGTAGTCAATCACAACTTTTTTACAATGATCTTTGTCAATTAGAACTATTAACTTCAGGGCAACAATGTTGAGAGCAATATTAAAACTTTCAGTTCATGATACCTTTCAAAAAAAGCTGCGGTAGAGAGGATTATCCCACATACTGAGCAGCTCATGTTATAGAAAGAAGCACGCTACATGGCAGACAATCCGAACATCTCTCATCATGTCCAGCCAATTCATTATCTCAGCCAATCATGGATGGCGGGAACGTTCCTGTGTTTTTCTGTGGCTAAACCAACTAGTCTCGTAATTTAGCAATTGTATTAGTATTTACAGATAACATATGTAATTAAGGCACATTAAAGTTCACAAGTTCCAGAATGCATTTCTGCCCAAATTCGTTTTAAATGCCTATCTTGTGAAGTAGTGATGTGCAACAAGTGTCTAGCTTCTTGAAATGGTTCACATATGAGGATCTCTTTAGGAGAAAAGGCGTTACCATCATGACTCCTAACCCACTTGGTGCATCTTCTATTTTGATCTCCATTTGATCCATGAGATTAGCTTAAAAGATGATCCATTATATTCAGAAAATAGCTGAGTAACTGCTGTAGGAATGGAAATATATGTCCTCAAACATGGAAAGAAGGCCGGAGGAGGCGAGATTAGGTGGGACAATTCTAGCCAATGAGAGGGCAGATACGCATGAGAACAACACGCACAACACTGATATGAAGTTGTTTTTTCAAAGTTAAAGAAATTTCAGTGCATTCGAAACAACCTAACCATTACGAAACATCAAATTTGTTAACCCTCTAGCTTCACCTCTTCTATTCAATCAGATAAGACTCACATAGAAAATTAGGAATTAAAAAATGTTGTTGACCAAATTCAACATTTACCTTTTCGTATACATATTTTGGGTGGTAAAAACCCTCTCACTTTGCCTCTTCCTCTTTTAGCTTCCATGCCAGGGAATGTTTGTTCACCTTAAGTTTATTTCCACAGGTGCTTCTGGAGATGCTGCTTATTAATTAATCCAATTTATTCATAAGTTTGTTTATTTCTCAGGGACCATGCACAATTTATACATAGCACAAGAGTTTGGTCATTTGCAAGCTAATTTGCATCTGTGGTCCCCAGGCAGGAACATAGCTAGCTTGAAGATAAATCATATATGGTCCTGTATTATCATGATAAAGAACCTACCCTGGAGTTTTGCTAAATTCCACCATATTGGGTCTAATCATTTGTACCGCATAACCCCTCAGACTGCAAGACCTAACTCACCATAACACAAAAAAGTTATGTTAGGGTCATGACGTAATTATCTCCAACACTAGCCAAACACAGTCAACTATGTGCTACGAAGCATGTTTTCCTTTAATATTATGACCGTGTAAGTTACTGTTAGTTAGTGTTACTGTGTTTAGCTACTGTGTTGACTGTCTAAGTCCATGCTCATCCTCTGTCTGGCTGCCCGAACAGTGCCATGACTGTGAGGGTAATTACATAAATATGAAACTGGGAGAGGATCCCTCTGACAGGAGCTGTCCATGGGGAGGCAGGGGGGGGGGACAATGCTGCTAATGAATTTTGATGGATGGGGAATTCATAAGCACTCTACTGTGCGTACCAACCACCCAATGCTCAGGATGCTGCAAATTCCTGTACTGCTATAGACAGACTCCTCATCGCCAAGTATTGTACGTTTTGGGACGGGAAAATCAAACAGAACATTAATCTAACATCTAGTTGTTTAATCATTCATATTTTAGGCAGGGGTTTGTTTTAAAATAATTAAAGCGCATCTGCTTTAATGGCTTATCCATGTGATGTACCTCTTATCAAGCCAAAACAACACATAAGCTACACAACAAAACTTGGAGCTCACTCACATACACAGGCATATACTACTTACAACATGGTAGACAAGTCTATGCATGGCATCGCTACCAGGCATTATGCAGCCAATTTGACTCTATAAGCTCCCTCTGTACAGTGCAGGCAGTTATGGCTAACACGAGTAATCGTGTTTCAACATGTCCTTACCTTATCCAGCGTGAAGGGTGGTGACCACATGCCTCACCGTATGAATGTGCCGTATGAATGCACTGACCCAGTTAGGAGACAGAAACGCACTCCAACACAATACATACACACCTACGGATGATTTCACTGTGCTGTATTAGCCAACAGTGTTGGGGAAGCTACTCTGAAAATATAGTTTACCAAGGGTGTGAATGACATTTATAATAAGGGTTACCCAGGAGAAAAATCGGGCCTATATTTTCTTCAACCCTTCCCTGAATGCTTAAGAAAGTAACCCTCCCCTATCCCCAAAATAATAACTAAAACAAAGTGGATAGCAGAGAACATGTCTACAGTTTACTCTCACTTATTGGACAGACCAGAGCCTGTTCTTCATGCTGTAAGCATTACATGGCATCACAGGATTTTTTTTATAGCGCACAGGGCTGCGGGCCATAAGGTTGAGGGTTCACAGACCACCGTGGAAAGAGCTCCGTTTTTTAGTAAAAGCATTGAATGAATCTATCATTCCATTTGCAGGTCCGCAAAAACAATATATGGTGTTTTCTAAATATTTCATGCAATTCTACTTTATATTACAATACAGCAGAATATTTTTTACCAGACACAAATTACTGAAGTTACAGGCTAAGAATGGATCGATGTGTTCCTCTTATCATATTTCTCCAACGCCAAATCAGTGTGTCTTGTTTGTATAAAAACTGTCCTTGTTTGCAAATAATGCAATATGTCATTAGGAATCTGAGCATGGTACTTTAATTAAAAAGTTAAGGCAACTTTTCCACCCCAGACAATAGGCCTACTGACACAGAAAAAAGTAAGCTTTAACTGCTGGCTACTCTTCTTCCATGGCTTATGTCATGTTTTGTCATTTATTATCTTGTCTTGTCCCTGTGCTTCCCATTCTATTCGTTTCCCTCTGCTGGTCTTATTAGGTTCTTTCCCTCTTCCTATCCCTCTCTCTCCCCCCTCCCTCTCTCACTCTCTCGCTCTCTCTTCTCTCTATCGTTCCGTTCCTGCTCCCAGCTGTTCCTATTCCCCTAATCAATCATTTAGTCTTCCCACACCTGTTCCCGATCCTTTCCCCCTGATTAGAGTCCCTATTTCTTCCTTTGTGTTCCGTTCCTGTCCTGTCGGTTCCTTGTCTAGATTTCACCGTGCTGTGTTTGTGTATCGCCCTGTCGTGTCGTGTTTTCCTCAGATGCTGCGTGGTGAGCAGGTGTCTGAGTCTGTCTGGTTCAAGTGCCTTCCCGAGGCAACCTGCTGTTCACCTGCTGTTCAAGATCGAGTCTCCAGTTTGTCCTCGTCATTTCGAGTGAAAGTTGTGTTTTTTTGTTTGTATTCACTTTACTGGATTAAAGACTCTGTTTTCGCCAAGTCGCTTTTGGGTCCTCTTTCACCTGCATGACAGAAGGAACCGACCAAGGAATGGACCCAGCGACTTCAGACGCTCGTTACACTGCCGTCAAGATCCAAGGAGCCATGCTCGGCAGACACGAGCAGGAATTGTCTGCTGCTCGCCATGCCATGGAGAACCTGGCCGCTCAGGTTTCCGACCTCTCTGGACAGTTCCAGAGTCTACGTCTCGTGCCACCTGTTACTTCCTGGCCTGCCGAGCCTCCAGAACCTAGGGTTAATAACCCACCTTGCTACTCCGGGCAGCCCACTGAGTGCCGCTCCTTTCTCACGCAGTGTGAGATTGTGTTCTCTCTCCAACCCAACACATACTCTAGAGAGAGAGCTCGGGTTGCTTACGTCATTTCACTCCTTACTGGCCGGGCTCGAGAATGGGGCACAGCTATCTGGGAGGCAAGGGCTGATTGCTCTAACAAGTTCCAGAACTTTAAAGAGGAGATGATTCGGGTTTTGACCGTTCAGTTTTTGGTAGGGAGGCTTCTAGGGCCCTGGCTTCCTTATGCCAAGGTGAATGGTCCATAACGGATTATTCTATTGAGTTTCGCACTCTTGCTGCCTCTAGTGAGTGGAACGAGCCGGCGCTGCTCGCTCGTTTTCTGGAGGGACTCACGCAGTGGTTAAGGATGAGATTCTCTCCCGGGAGGTTCCTTCAGATGTGGACTCTTTGATTGCTCTCGCCATCCGCATAGAACGACGGGTAGATCTTCGTCACCGGGCTCGTGGAAGAGAGCTCGCATCAACGGTGTTTCCCTGCTCCGCATCGCAACCATCTCCCTCCTCTGGCTCAGAGTCTGAGCCCATGCAGCTGGGAGGGATTCGCATCTCGACTAAGGAGAGGGAACGGAGGATCACCAACCGCCTGTGCCTCTATTGCGGAGTTGCTGGACATTTTGTTAATTCATGTCCAGTAAAAGCCAGAGCTCATCTGTAAGCGGAGGGCTACAGGTGAGCGCAACTACTCAAGTCTCTCCATCAAGATCCTGTACTACTTTGTCGGTCCATCTACGCTGGACCGGTTCGGGTGCTACATGTAGTGCCTTGATAGACTCTGGGGCTGAGGGTTGTTTCATGGACGAAGCATGGGTTCGGAAACATGACATTCCTTTCAGAGAGTTAGAGAAGCCTACGCCCATGTTCGCCTTAGATGGTAGTCATCTTCCCAGTATCAGATTTGAGACACTACCTTTAACCCTCACAGTATCTGGTAACCACAGTGAGACTATTTCTTTTTGATTTTTCGTTCACCGTTTACACCTGTTGTTTTGGGTCATCCCTGGCTAGTATGTCATAATCCTTCTATTAATTGGTCTAGTAATTCTATCCTATCCTGGAACGTTTCTTGTCATGTGAAGTGTTTAATGTCTGCCATCCCTCCCGTTTCTTCTGTCCCTACTTCTCAGGAGGAACCTGGCGATTTGACAGGAGTGCCGGAGGAATATCATGATCTGCGCACGGTCTTCAGTCGGTCCCGAGCCAACTCCCTTCCTCCTCACCGGTCGTATGATTGTAGTATTGATCTCCTTCCGGGGACCACTCCTCCTCGGGGTAGACTATACTCTCTGTCGGCTCCCGAACGTAAGGCTCTCGAGGATTATTTGTCTGTGTCTCTTGACGCCGGTACCATAGTGCCTTCTTCCTCTCCGGCCGGGGCGGGGTTCTTTTTTGTTAAGAAGAAGGACGGTACTCTGCGCCCCTGCGTGGATTATCGAGGGCTGAATGACATAACGGTTAAGAATCGTTATCCGCTTCCCCTTATGTCATCAGCCTTCGAGATTCTGCAGGGAGCCAGGTGCTTTACTAAGTTGGACCTTCGTAACGCTTACCATCTCGTGCGCATCAGAGAGGGGGACGAGTGGAAAACGGCGTTTAACACTCCGTTAGGGCATTTTGAGTACCGGGTTCTGCCGTTTGGTCTCGCCAATGCGCCAGCTGTTTTTCAGGCATTAGTTAATGATGTTCTGAGAGACATGCTGAACATCTTTGTTTTTGTCTATCTTGACGATATCCTGATTTTTTCTCCGTCACTCGAGATTCATGTTCAGCACGTTCGACGTGTTCTACAGCGCCTTTTAGAGAATTGTCTCTACGTAAAGTCTGAGAAGTGCTCTTTTCTTGTCTCCTCCGTTACTTTTCTCGGTTCCGTTATTTCCGCTGAAGGCATTCAGATGGATTCCGCTAAGGTCCAAGCTGTCAGTGATTGGCCCGTTCCAAGGTCACGTGTCGAGTTGCAGCGCTTTTTAGGTTTCGCTAATTTCTATCGGCGTTTCATTCGTAATTTCGGTCAAGTTGCTGCCCCTCTCACAGCTCTTACTTCTGTCAAGACGTGTTTTAAGTGGTCCGGTTCCGCCCAGGGAGCTTTTGATCTTCTAAAAGAACGTTTTACGTCCGCTCCTATCCTCGTTACTCCTGACGTCACTAGACAATTCATTGTCGAGGTTGACGCTTCAGAGGTAGGCGTGGGAGCCATTCTATCCCAGCGCTTCCAGTCTGACGATAAGGTTCATCCTTGCGCTTATTTTTCTCATCGCCTGTCGCCATCTGAGCGCAACTATGATGTGGGTAACCGTGAACTGCTCGCCATCCGCTTAGCCCTAGGCGAATGGCGACAGTGGTTGGAGGGGGCGACCGTTCCTTTTGTCGTTTGGACAGACCATAAGAACCTTGAGTACATCCGTTCTGCCAAACGACTTAATGCCCGTCAAGCTCGTTGGGCGTTGTTTTTCGCTCGTTTCGAGTTTGTGATTTCTTACCGTCCGGGTAGCAAGAACACCAAGCCTGATGCCTTATCCCGTCTGTTTAGTTCTTCTGTGGCTTCTACTGATCCCGAGGGGATTCTTCCTTATGGGCGTGTTGTCGGGTTAACAGTCTGGGGAATTGAAAGACAGGTTAAGCAAGCACTCACGCACACTGCGTCGCCGCGCTTGTCCTAGTAACCTCCTTTTCGTTCCTGTTTCCACTCGTCTGGCTGTTCTTCAGTGGGCTCACTCTGCCAAGTTAGCTGGTCATCCCGGTGTTCGAGGCACTCTTGCGTCTATTCGCCAGCGCTTTTGGTGGCCGACTCAGGAGCGTGACACGCGCCGTTTCGTGGCTGCTTGTTCGGACTGCGCGCAGACTAAGTCGGGTAACTCTCCTCCTGCCGGTCGTCTCAGACCGCTCCCATTCCTTCTCGACCATGGTCTCACATCGCCCTAGACTTCATTACCGGTCTGCCTTTGTCTGCGGGGAAGACTGTGATTCTTACGGTTGTCGATAGGTTCTCTAAGGCGGCACATTTCATTCCCTCGCTAAACTTCCTTCCGCTAAGGAGACGGCACAAATCATTATCGAGAATGTATTCAGAATTCATGGCCTCCCGTTAGACGCCGTTTCAGACAGAGGCCCGCAATTCACGTCACAGTTTTGGAGGGAGTTCTGTCGTTTGATTGGTGCGTCCGTCAGTCTCTCTTCCGGGTTTCATCCCCAGTCTAACGGTCAAGCAGAGAGGGCCAATCAGACGATTGGTCGCATACTACGCAGCCTTTCTTTCAGAAACCCTGCGTCTTGGGCAGAACAGCTCCCCTGGGCAGAATACGCTCACAATTCGCTTCCTTCGTCTGCTACCGGGTTATCTCCGTTTCAGAGTAGTCTGGGTTACCAGCCTCCTCTGTTCTCATCCCAGCTTGCCGATTCCAGCGTTCCCTCCGCTCAAGCGTTTGTCCAACGTTGTGAGCGCACCTGGAGGAGGGTGAGGTCTGCACTTTGCCGTTACAGGGCACAGACTGTGAGAGCCGCCAATAAACGCAGGATTAAGAGTCCAAGGTATTGTTGCGGCCAGAGAGTGTGGCTTTCCACTAACCTTCCTCTTACGACAGCTTCTCGTAAGTTGACTCCGCGGTTCATTGGTCCGTTCCGTGTCTCCCAGGTCGTCAATCCTGTCGCTGTGCGACTGCTTCTTCCGCGACATCTTCGTCGCGTCCATCCTGTCTTCCATGTCTCCTGTGTTAAGCCCTTTCTTCGCACCCCCGTTCGTCTTCCCTCCCCCTCCCGTCCTTGTCGAGAGCGCACCTATTTACAAGGTACATAAGATCATGGACATGCGTTCTCGGGACGGGGTCACCAATACTTAGTGGATTGGGAGGGTTACGGTCCTGAGGAGAGGAGTTGGGTTCCGTCTCGGGACATGCTGGACCGTTCACTCATTGATGATTTCCTCCGTTGCCGCCAGGATTCCTCCTCGAGTGCGCCAGGAGGCGCTCGGTGAGTGGGGGGTACTGTCATGTTTTGTCATTTATTATCTTGTCTTGTCCCTGTGCTTCCCATTCTATTCGTTTCCCTCTGCTGGTCTTATTAGGTTCTTTCCCTCTTCCTATCCCTCTCTCTCCCCTCCCTCTCTCACTCTCTCGCTCTCTCTTCTCTCTATCGTTCCGTTCCTGCTCCCAGCTGTTCCTATTCCCCTAATCAATCATTTAGTCTTCCCACACCTGTTCCCGATCCTTTCCCCTGATTAGAGTCCCTATTTCTTCCTTTGTGTTCCGTTCCTGTCCTGTCGGTTCCTTGTCTAGATTTCACCGTGCTGTGTTTGTGTATCGCCCTGTCGTGTCGTGTTTTCCTCAGATGCTGCGTGGTGAGCAGGTGTCTGAGTCTGTCTGGTTCAAGTGCCTTCCCGAGGCAACCTGCTGTTCACCTGCTGTTCAAGATCGAGTCTCCAGTTTGTCCTCGTCATTTCGAGTGAAAGTTGTGTTTTTTTGTTTGTATTCACTTTACTGGATTAAAGACTCTGTTTTCGCCAAGTCGCTTTTGGGTCCTCTTTCACCTGCATGACAGCTTAACCCAACTAGGGAAGGTCACAAGTCTAATCTGAGTTTAAACATCTTCTATTGTACAGAACGTGAATAGCTTAATCAATTGATAGTGACAGAATTAGATTATGGTGCATTTGGAAAGTATTGAGACCCTTTGACCTTACACATTTTGTTATGTTATATCTTAATTCTAAAATGCATTTTTAAAATTATCTCACCAATCTACACACAATATCCCAAAGTGACAAAGCAAAAACTAGTTTTTTTCTCCAAATTTATTAGAAATAAAAACTGAAATTTCACATTCACATAAGTATCCAGGCCCTTTACTCAGTACTTTGTTGAAGTACCATTGGCATCAAATACAGCCACGAGTCTTCTTGGGTATGACGCTACAACCCTCAATCTTGGCTTGGCACCTAAAACTTTTACAGATGCACAATTGAATGCATCATGTCGGGCTGTATCACCGCCTGGTACGGCAACTGCACCACCAACATCCTCAGGGCTCTCCAGAGGGTGGTGCGGTCTACACAAGGCATCACCGGGGCAAACTACCTGCCTTCCAGGAAACCTACAGCACCCGATGTCACAGGAAGGCCAAAAATGTAATCTAGGACAACAACCATCATAGCCACTGCCTGTTAGCCTATGCCTCTCTGACATTGCTCATCAAAATATGTATATATTCTTATTCCATTCCTTACTGAGATTTGTGTGTATTATGTATTTGTTGTGGAATTGTTAGATATTACTTGTTAGATTTTGCTGCACTGTCAGAACTAGAAGCACAAGCATTTCAGTACAATCACAATAACATCTGCTAACCAAGTGTATGTGACAATAACATTTTATTTTATTTACAAGCTTGGCTCACCTGTATTTGAGGAGTGTCTCCAATTCTTCTCAAGCTCTGGAAGGTGGGATCGGGAGGGTCGATGCACAGCTATTTTCAGGTCTCTCCAGAGATGTTCTATCGGGTTCGAGTCCGGACTCTGCCTGGGCCACTCAGAGACTTGTCCCGAAGCCACTCCTGCATTGTCTTGTCTGTGTACTTAGTGTCACTGTCCTGTTGGAAGGTGAACCTTCACCCCAGTCTGAGGTCCTAAGCACTCAGTAGCAGGTTTTCATCAAGGATCTCCTGTGCTTTGCTCCGTTCATCTTTCCCTCGATCCTGACTAGTCTCCCAGTACCTTTCGCTGAAAAACATCCTGACAGCATGATGCTTCCACCACCATACTTCACCGTAGGGATGGTGGCAGGTTTCCTCCAGACATGATTCTTATCATTCAGGCCAAATAACTCAATCTTGGTTTCATCAGAACAAAGAATCTTGTTTCTCATGGTCTGAGAGTCCTTTAGGTGCTGTTTGGCAATCTCCAAGCAGGCTGTCAAGTGCCTTTTACTGAGTAGTGGCTTCCGTTTGGCCACTACCATAAAGGCTTCATTGGTGGAGTGCTGCAGCGATGGTTGTCCTATCTCCACAGAAGAACTCTGGAGCTCTGTCAGAATGACCATTTGGTTCTTGGTCACCTCCCTGATCAAAGCCCTTCTCCAACCGATTGCTCAGTTTGGCTGGGCGGCTAGCTCTAGGAAGAGTCTTGGTGGTTCCAAACTTCTTCCATGTACGAATTATGGAGGCAACTGTGTTCTTGGGGCCATTCGATGCTGCAGACATTTGGCACCCTTCCACTGATCTGTGCCTTGATTACAATCCTGTCTCTAAGCTCTACGGACAATTCCTTCAACCTCATGGCTTGGTTGTTCCTCTGACATGCACTGTCAACTGTGGGACCTTATATAGACAGGTGTTTGCCTTTCCAAATCATGTCCAGTCAATTGAATTTACCACAGGTGGACTCCAATCAAGCAGCAGAAACATCTCAAGGATCATCAATGGAAACAGGATGCACCTGAGCTCAATTTCGAGTCTGATAGCAAAGGATCTGAATACACATGTAAATAAGGTATTTCTGTATTTTCTTTCAATTCGAAACTAGCAAATATTTCTAAAAACTTGTTTTTTTGTCAAGGACATGAAACAACAATACTCCCATTGAAGTGATGTCTTTCCCGGGTATTTTACAGCTTGTTTCTAGCATAAATCATTGTGGAACAAAGTGCTGTTGAAGATCACTTTAGATAATTGGATCTGTTTTCTTTACTTCAAAATCTTAAGCTAACAATTTTCTTAAGAAACATGTAGTTTACTAAACTAAAGTTTGAAAAGTAGTTCACTTCATCCAAACTACTTAGTGAAAAATAATCCATTCTAAATCTGAAATGTCATAGATTACAAACTGCAAGACAGATCACTCTGGAGTCAGATTTTAACATTGTGTAATTTAGCCTATTAAACACAAAAACTATGTTTCAAGTAACAATTAGGGAGGTCTGATGCTGAAAAAGAAAGAACATCTTGGCTACTTTACCCATTTTTTCTGTTGTGTTAAAAAATAGTGTGTAGTTCCAGTAGTTAGCTATACCACTACATGGCAAAAAAAGTAATAAACTAATGAAAACACGACCAAAATTGGAATATTGTTCAACTACCACCAAGCCACAGCAAAATGGATTTAAATTACTGGTTGAACTACATGTAATTCACTACTCCCCATCATTGTTAGCCAAACAGTGATATGGAGGGTTTCTTTGTATTAGAGTGTATAAGGATTATGCCAATGTCATGTTTTGTCTTATATTGTCTTGTCATTATGCTTTCCCTTCTGTTCGTTTCCTCCTGCTGGTCTTATTAGGTTCGTTCCATTTTTCTATCCCTCTCTCTCCCCCTCCCTCTCTCTCCTCTCTCTATCGTTCCGTTCCTGCTCCCAGCTGTTCCTCATTCTCCTACTCACTCATTTAGTCTTTTCACACCTGTCCCCTATTTTGTCGTCTGATTAGAGTCCCTATTTCTCCCCTTGTTTTCCGCTTCTGTCCTTGTCGGATCCTTGTATGATGTTCGCTGTGCTGTGTCATTGTCTCGCCCTGTCGTGTCTTGTCTCCTTCAGATGCTGCGTGTAGCAGGTGTCTTAGTCTGCTACGGTCGGTGCCTTCCCGAGGCAACCTGCAGTCAATGGTCGAGTCTCCAGTCTGTCCTCGTCACTACGAGTGGATTTAAGTTTTTTCATGTTTTGTTTTCGTCTTGAGTTTTACTGGAATAAAGACTCTGTTTTCGCTAAATCGCTTTTGGGTCCTCATTCACCTGCATAACAGCCAAGGCCTTGCATGGTCCGCCATCCAAATTTCTCTCTCTCTCTCTCTCTCTCTCTCTCTCTCTCTCTCTCTCTCTCTCTCTCTCTCTCTCTCTCTCTCTCTCTCTCTCTCTCTGCGCTGTGTAATGGTGTGTTAAGTGTGTGGTTTTGAGCTCCTTTTAGCCACTTTCAGCAGAAATAGTGGAGATTCATCCAGCTTCTCCAGGAAAGTAATAAATTACCCTGGCAAGATTTAGATTTTGCATAAGTCAGGAGGAGACACCATCGGGAAAACAGATTGCAGATTGTTTTGTGTGCGGCGGGGAGCAAGGGAGGTGGTTGCACAGTTTAAATTAATGTGTCTGCCTGTATTACAAAATGACTCAGAATCTGCAAGTGCAATGTAAGCTGAAACATAAATGTGAAATATATTTTCCATACTGGGTGAGAATGTGGAATTAAACAATGATTTCCCTCCTTTGTCACTGCACAGTATACACATTACTTGCCATATTTTCAGTGGCTTAAAACAGGTTCTTTCCACAAACCCCAGATACAGCTAAGTGTTTCTATAGGTTTCAACAGATACAGCTGGATATGCGTAGGTGGCTAGCTACTCTTATTAAATATCAATGTACTGTACATCTCCTTCAAAGAATTAATTCATGTTATGTATCAAAGCTATGTACAAATCACTTGGCATTCTAATATGGCCAGTAGTTATCTGAGTAGCTAAGTTCAGTCTGGGTCTCCATGCTCTGTTGCAGCAGCTCTCAGATGAAATGTCTTCCTAATTACATCTATCTGCTGCCCTGCGGCACACGCTGCCCTCTGAGAAATTAATATCTGTGTCCAGTTCACTGTCTCAATTACAACACGTCAACTGTTGTCTCCTTTTTTCTTGCCTGTCATACAGGAGCAGGATATACAGTAGACTGCCATTAGTTAAAAGTGTTGTCTGATTGGCTGGTGCCAAATGAAAATACAGCAGTGGCTAAAGTTATCTGAAGTTTGTAGTGGCTATTTAAAGAAACAAAACCATGTATTAAAGTTTCTACTGGCCTATAGTCTACTTTCAAGGTGAGGAACTCTCTAATATCATGTTTCAAAATCCTGAACTTTCCCTTCAAGGGGGCGACCAGACAAATACAATATATATATATATATATACTGCTCAAACACAATGCAACTCCAAGTCAATCACACTTCTGTGAAATCAAACTGTCCACTTAGGAAGCAACACTGATTGACAATAAATTTCACATGTTGTTGTGCAAATGGAATAGACAACAGGTAGAAATTATAGGCAATTAGCAAGACACCCCCAATAAAGGAGTGGTTCTACAGGTGGTGACCACAGACCACTCCTCAGTTCCTATGCTTCCTGGCTGATGTTTTGTGTCACTTTTGAATGCTGGCAGTGCTTTCACTCTAGTGGTAGCATGAGACGGAATCTACATGCGAGCTGTTGCAAGAAGGTTTGCTGTGTCTGTCATTGTAGTGTCCAGAGCATGGAGGCGCTACCAGGAGACAGGCCAGTACATCAGGAGACATGGAGGAGGCCGTAGGAGGGCAACAACCCAGTAGCAGGACCGCTACCTCCGCCTTTGTGCAAGGAGGAGCAGGAGGAGCACTGCCAGAGCCCTGCAAAATGACCTCCAGTAGGCCACAAATGTGCATGTGTCTGCTCAAATGGTCAGAAACAGACTCCATGAGGGTGGTATGAGGGCCCGGCGTCCACAGGTGGGGGTTGTGCTTACAGCCCAACACCGTGCAGGACGTTTGGCATTTGCCAGAGAACACCAAGATTGGCAAATTTGCCACTGGCGCCCTGTGCTCTTCACAGATGAAAGCAGGTTCACACTGAGCACATGTGACAGACGTGACAGAGTCTGGAGAGGCCGTGGAGAACGTTCTGCTGCCTGCAACATCCTCCAGCATGACCGGTTTGGCGGTGGGTCAGTCATGGTGTGGGGTGGCATTTCTTTGGGGGGCCGCGCAGCCCTCCATGTGCTCGCCAGAGGTAGCCTGACTGCCATTAGGTACCGAGATGAGATCCTAAGAACCCTTGTGAGACCATATGCTGGTGCGGTTGACCCTGGCTTCCTCCTAATGCAAGACAATACGAGACCTCATGTGGCTGGAGTGTGTCAGCAGTTCCAGCAAGATGCTATGGACTGGCCCGTCCGTTCCCCAGAACTGAATCCAATTGAGCACATCTGGGACATCATGTCTCGCTCCATCAACCAACGCCACGTTGCACCACAGACTGTCCAGGAGTTGGCGGATGCTTTAGTCCAGGTCTGGGAGGAGATCCCTCAGGAGACCATCCGCCGCCTCATCAGGTGCATGCCCAGGCATTGTAGGGAGGTCATACAGGCACGTAGAGGCCACACACACTACTGAGCCTCATTTTGACTTGTTTTAAGGACATTACATCAAAGTTGGATCATCCTGTAGTGTGGTTTTCCACTTTAATTTTGAGTGTGACTCCAAATCCAGACCTCCATGGGTTGATACGTTTGATTTCCATTGATAATTTTTGTGTGATTTTGTTGTCAGCACATTCAACTAAGTAAAGAAAAAAAATAATAATAAGAATATTTCATTCTTTCAGATCTAGGATGTGTTATTTTAGTGTTCCCTTTATTTTCTTGAGCAGTGTATATATATATATACATACAAAATTACGTGGACACACCTTCAAATTAGTAGATTTGTCTATTTCAGCCCCAACCGTTGCTGACAGTTGCACACAGCCATGCAATCTCCATAGACAAACATTGACAGTAGAATGGCCTTACTGAAGAGCTCACCTTTCCAACAATTCAGTATGTAATTTTTTCCCCCTGCTATTGCTGCCCCGGTCAACTGTAAGTGCCGTTATTGTGAAGTCAAAATGTCTAGGAGCAATAACGGCTCAGCCGTAGAAGTGGTAGGCCACACAAGCTCACAGAACAGGACCGCCGAGTGCTGGAGCGTGTAGCGCGTAAAAATCTCCTGTCCTCGGTTGCAACACTCACTACTGAGTTCCAAACTTTCCCTGGAAGAAACGTCAGCACAAGAACTGTCCGTTGGGAGCTTCATGAAATGGTTTTCCATGGTCGAATAGCCACACACAAGCCTAAGATCACCAGACGCAAAGCCAAGCATCGGCTGGAGTGGTGAAAAGCTTGCCGCCATTGGACTCTGGAGCAGTGGAAACACGTTCCCCTAAGTGATGAATCACGCTTCACCATCTGGCAGTCCGACAGACAAATCTGGGTTTGGCGGATGCAAGGAGAACGCTCATGCATAGTGCCAACTGTAATGTCTGGTGGAGGAGGAATAATAATCTGGTGCTGTTTTCATGGTTCGGGCTAGGCCCCTTAGTTCCAATGAAGGGACATCTTGATGCTACAGCATACAATGACATTCTAGACAATTCTGTACTTTCAACTTTGTGGCAACAGTTTGGGGAAGGTCCTTTCCCATTTCAGCATGACAATGCCCCTGTGTACAAAGCGAAGTCCATATAGAAATGGTTTGTCGAGATGGATGTGGAAGAACTTGACTGGCCTGCACAGAACGCCGACTGCGAGCCAGGCTTAATCACCCAACATCATAAAACATGTTGATGTGCTCATTAATGTCACTTATGTCATAACCTCACTAATGCTCTTGTGGCTGAATGGAAGCAAGTCCCTGCAACATTTCCAACGTCTAGTGGAAAGCCTTCCCAGAAGAGTAGAGGCTGTTATAGCAGCAAAGGGGGACCAATTCCATATTAATGCCCATGATTTTGGAATGAGATGTTGACATACTTTTGGTCATGTAGTGTATTTTGTAATACAGTGCCATTGTTTGATTTCAATTTGGCAAACACCTAGGCATTTTGATTGGTATGTGATTCTTCTGTCTTGTTGTTCCATTTTTATCCATTATATCAGCTTGCAGCCCACAGTACAGCAAGAGTTTTTTTTCTTCTGTCCTTTATTGTATTCGTGTATGATGCACAATGCCACCTCTTCAGGTCAACCAGTACACCACCAGGCGATTTAATATGTCTGACATGCTCTCCACAATGCTGATTTCTGTCTCAGAGCGAACATGTATGCTGCAAGGTCTACACCGTGTGGGCCTACTTCTGTTGTTCCTACGTGGCTAGCTGTGGTGCCTCTTGGCCTCGTGAATGCACTACAATGATACTAAACAGATATACATGTGATAATGAGCTGTAGTGACCAACAGGTTGCTACGTGTCTGGCATAGTTTGAGTAGTTGCTTATGACTAAGCTTTGTGAATTAATGGTCTGAAAACATGCAGAATGGGAATGGAAGAAAACAAATCTTGATATCTTCTCTTGAATTTAAAAATGCATTTGGTCAGAATCCAGAAGTCGATCAAAATTGAATATAAACAAATTATGAATTGAGCATGATTATAAATTGATAAACACTTCCTAGATAATTCATTATGTTGAGACCAAAGTCATTATGATTGTGTCGTTAGTCAGCTTCACATTTGTCACACTCAAATGAGTTCCACCACCCATCCAAAGTTTAATGAGCACATCGACATGTTTTATGATGATACTGCATTATAAAGTTTTTTTCAAAGGATACTTAAAGTAAAGGCTTTGCTTCTGAGATTTAGACAGTATGTCTAAAAACAACCAAATTCTTTCTCAATCATGAAACATAAATACACCATAAAAATCTTGTAACTATCAACTTCAAATTATTGCAGTTGTTTCAACTCACTGTCCACTGTGAAGTTCAATTGCACAACAAGAAAGCTATAACATTAAAATCCATACTGTCTCTAATACCTTGACTTTTGTAGGGAATTCATTTTACACACACTCACAGTTCAACTAGTATGATCCACCAAGTTTTCAGATTTGTGTTCTTCCATCAGAAATGATTTGCTTATGGGTACCTTAATGTGTGTGTAAAATATTACTCTCTCAGAGTTTTGGGGCAAAAAATATATCCATTGTTTAGCTGCAATGTAATGTTTGTAACCTGTATATTGAATATGCGATGCCTCCTGTAGCTATCTGAAGATGAATGCACTTAATGTAAGTCACTCTGTATAAGAGCTTTTGCTAAACGACTAAAATATCAAAAATAAATGTTTTACATATTACTGTACTGAATTATTATTTCATATTGATGCCACAAATGTCTTATTTTTACATTTCTTTATAAAAATGTAGTTATTTGTTACATTTGACTGTGTAAAACCTAGCAGTAGTTCTTATTTCTCTGAGTTAGGCAGCTATATATGTATATACAGCATTTAGCTAAAAAACAGAATTATTTGTCCCTCTGAAATGAAACCCTCAAGTAATAGATTTAAAACAAATACATGTACGTCATTAAACAACCCATTAAACAAACACATCAATCATTTCTTTAAACAATAAAAGCTGATGTACCAACAGTCTGAACTGAAAATGTCTCCCATACACTTTCTGAGCAGTGTGGTCCTTCTTGTATGGCTGTGAAGAAGGCACAACAGTGGCAGCATCGAGGATTAAATAAATAACCCATACAATCTCATGCCAGGCCAGTGTATAATCCGCTCAAGTAAAAGCCTGACGCACAATTTCTAGTGAGGCCAAGCTGAAATAGGATGGCTTCTGTCAGTGTGTGGTCAATTGGTGGGGTTGGTTGGGGAGGTGTCAGTGTGGGGTCATCTCCATCTGGTGAAGGATGGGTGGGGTTGGTAATGGGGTTGGTGAAGGAGTTGGTGGTGGGGGTTGGTGATGGGGGTTGTTGGTAGGGTTGGTGATTGGGGTTTGTGATGGGGTTGGTGGGGTGTCAGTGGCATCCTCCATATCTGTCACCTCCATGGAAGAACCTCATCATGATCTGGGGAGGCTGATGATTAGGGATAAAGGTGGTAAATAGCAGTAGAGAAGGAGACCCATGATGCTGTAGCTTTGGTTTATACTGTAGTAAAGCAGGAAGTACACACATACAGTGTATCATGTTGGTATAATCTGAAAGCAGATAGAAGTGAAACTGGATGTTGAGATGTTGCACGAGAAGCCTTATTTTTGCATTGTAGCAAATGTGAATCCCAAGTGATCAAAACAACAAGTGATGTAAAGATTGAAATCTGTGCACCATTCAGTATACAGTGTAGTCAATTTGACCTTCCTCGTGTAGTTGTAGTGGGACTGGCTTCTCAATGCTGTCATTTCATTTTCAGAGAGGCTGTTTGTGACAGTGCATCTACACCTCACCCTGACTTGGTGCTGTTATTCATTATTTATTTATTTAAATAAAGAGGGAGTGAAAAATGTCAAATAAAAGATTTTGAGTGCCAACCTAAAATTACAAAAACTCTTTATTCACCCCTCTCTGATGTTCTGGGGACTTTAAATCCCCAAATTCAAAGAGAGACAAGAAGCATTCTCAACCCAATCCTGAATGGTAGCTTTATAAACTCAGCATCCAGACACAGTACAGCCCATAACACTTTTCACAGTTGCTGCATTCATTCTTCTAATCCCCATTATTCTGCAGTGAACTGCTAGGTGTGTTCTCATTTAGAATGGGATAGAAGACAGATCTTTTCCCCTGGGGGGCAGTGGGGGCACAGAGGCTGAATGTATTTCTCCTTTTTTAATTACAGTTTAAAAGTTTAATGCTAACCGTTCAGTAAATTTAGGCTGCAATGGGGATTATAATAAGGAATGTGTTTTATTAAGGCAATAATGTTTTTTTTAGAGTCATGCAGTTGATTATAAGGACTTTGTGGTTTACGGGGACTCTGTCATTACTGCGACTTTGGCGCTGTGATTGTCAGGTCCTCCTAAGAGGGACTTATTGTGCAGCAACAGGGGTTTAGATACTCATATTAAAAATCTCTCAGGTAACCATTTCCTGCAGTCAATGACCAAAAGCGCCGCCTTTGGCCTCAAGGGTCGAATGTTATTAATATTTTTCATCATTTCATAATTCATATTTGTTTTATTTATTTTTTATCGCAGAAAGTGCAGTGTTTCTATGTCAAATGGTTTTGTTATATTTCATTCTTCTGTGATGTATATAGAGTGTCATAATGGGATGCAAACTCAGAATTGAATACATTTAAACTCTATATCTGACAAGATACAGGTGTCTTCTTTTTTTAGAGCCCATAACAATGTGTGTGAGGTGTATACTTTAGTTTCAAAGTAGATTTGTTCAAGGCTACCAAGAATCACTCTGTGAGACAGTAATTTAGCCCACTGCAGTAAAAGCTTTTAGACTTTCGATCGATCAAAATACATTTTCATCGATCTAATTGATGGACTAGGGATCACTAATAGAGTCATGCTGGTCTTGTATGTTCTGTTGTCATTAAACAAACAGTAGATCTCCCTGTGACAGGGCATAAGTCCACTCTCCTCTCTTCAGGATTCAAATTAGGAATCCAGAATATTGTCTTATTAACCCTTGGAACTCCTCTCTGTGAACAAATAAGAGTGTTTGAGAGCCTGGTGCCAGAGTTAAATGGAGAGATGAATAATGGATGTTGGCTGTTGGCTGTGCAGGGTCCTGTGCTGTGTGTGTCAGTGATCCTGCCCACCTGGAGGGCTCCAGAATAACACCGCCCACTGGCTGAACAGAGTAGAACAGAACAGAATGCAGCACAGCGGCCCATTGAACCTCACACTGCGCCAAGGCCTTCTCTCCTCAGGTAAACATCAGAAAGGTTAGGAGAGGTATGTACAGTCTGTGTGTGTCTAAATTTCTGTATGTGTGTGTGTGGCTCTACATTTCAACTAGTCAGTGGGAACAAGGTTGTTCTTTGCAATAGGACTAAATTATAGGTTGTCCGACAGTGCCTTAAACCGCCAGAGCAAAGGTGAGCATGGGGGAAGTTTGTCTTAGCAGTGACTGTGTTGTAGACACACACACATGCACACAAACACAACGGGTGGAGTACTTGCGGTTCCATAGACCCAGGCCCAACGTTTCAGGCGGACAGCCACAGCAGGAGAAAGGCAGTAATCATGAAACACACACACAGACACACTACCTCCCGGCTCTACTATTATTCCAAGCCTCTCTGAGTACAGATCCACTTCCACAGCCCTGGCTCTAACTTAATGCAATTTCATTCATCACTCTGAATTAGATTTTATGTTGCTACTTAATAATTCAAATGCCCACAAAAGCACTCCTGGCTGCGCTCTCGGAACAGGTAGACTGAGAGATGACGCCTGGAAGAAACTATTATAAAGTATAGGCAATGTGATTTATTTTACTATGAGGCACAGGCGATGATGAAACAATGCTTTTTATGGCTTTAGTCATGATGTTGAGCATGTAGTAGCGGCTTGGATTCATGGCATGTATGGAGAGAGCTCATAAAGGGAATAGACCACTGAATTTCTCCCATGCTTTGTCAGAAAGTCCATGAAAAAGTGAAAAGCTCCATAAATTCAGTTTCTCAGGAACTATGATATACAGACAAATTTTGTGATGAGAAAATAATATGTATGTATTTTACATGACTAATAATAAACTCCCTTTTTCAACTGTAATTTCTGTTTTTATAGCAACCACTGTCTCAAATGAGTTGAGAAACGTGATGGTGTTTCTTATGTGATTAAAGAACAGTCATATCTCACTAGCATGATGGGTATTAGAAACATGGGACAGTTAATCAGAAGAAATTACTGTTTTTATATAAACTACGGAAAATAATGTGTTGAATAATACTCTATTTTATGAGTGGCATTTGGTTTTAATTGGTTAATTACTTCCAGAAATTACCTTTTAAACTCTCCTGATAGCTGCAGCTGGTGCTGTGTCAGGGGAATCAGGGGGAGAGGTCGGACACACACACACACACAGACACACACACACACACACACACACAGTCTTGTTTTAGTAGCCTTGTGGGGACACACAATTGATTCCCATTCAAAATCCTATTTTCCCTAACCCCAAACCCTAAATGTAACCCTTACCCTACCTCTAAATCTAAACCTAACCCTAACTCCTAACCCTAAACCTACTATTTAACCTCTAACCCTGATTCTAACCCTAAGACTAATTCTAACCTTCACCATAAACCCCCTATAAAATAGCCTATTTCCGTGTGGGGATCCGGCAAAATGGCCAGAGTGGGTCAAATTATAGTTTGTTTGCTATTCTGGTGGGGACTTCTCACACACAAAACAGAGAGAGAGATTCAGACACACACAAAGAGGTAAGTACAAACACAAACACACACACCTCTAGTCAGATAAGGCAGCGCCGCATCAGGGATCAGTGCTCGCAAGACTAGCGAGACCAGCCAAATCCTTTCAGAAATCCCACTGCTATTGATGGCAACGGGGTTCCTGTGAGCGGCTTCCTGTGCATCTCGACTGTATGTGTGATGGAACATCCAAGGCCTGTCACACACAATAAGAAGGGGCTGTTTTATCAGACTTAGCGTTATACAGATGAATTGTAACTAGTCATCTGAAAGGCCTATGGTGACATTTCATCCACAGCAGACTTGCTTAGGCTCTTTCTACACTATTTTACATAATTTGCCGAGTTGTTCTTTCAATTACACCTGCTAAACTTAATAAATGACCCAAGGGAAACCTGATGATATGACCATCTATAAAAAAACACCCCTAAAATTCAGTAGACTATCTGACTGTCACGCTGGTATAAAGGATTTGGAGACAGGTGCAGGAATACACAATGGGGGTTTTTAATACACCAAAACAAACACGTATACAAAAACACTTAGCTGTACCCCAAAAAAGTGTGAGGGTAAACCTTGTTGAACGACATAGATGATACCCCTAATACACAATATATAAAGCACGCTGCATAACTTCTTGGATATAGGGGGTGCTATTTTAATTTTTGGATGAAAAACATTCCCGTTTTAAACAAGATATTTTGTCATGACAAGATGCTCGACTATGCATATAATTGACAACTTTGGAAAGAAAACACTCTGACGTTTCCAAAACTGTAAAGATATTGTCTGTCAGTGCCACAGAACTGATGTTACAGATAAAACACAGATAAAAATCAAATCAGGAAGTGCCGCATTTTTTGAAACCGCCTCATGCCAATGACTCCTTATATGGCTGTGAATGGGCCACGAATGAGCTTAGGCTTTCTGTCGCTTCCCCAAGGTGTCGACAGCATTGTGATGTATTTGTAGGCATATCATTGGAAAATTGACCATAAGAGACTACATCTACCAGGTGGTCGCTTGGTGTCCTCCGTCGCAATTATTGCGTAATCTCCAGCTGCAGTATTTTTCCGTTTGCTTCTGATGAGAAGCCAACTGCCACCACTGATAGATTATCGAATAGATATGTGAAAAACACCTTGAGAATTGATTCTAAACAACGTTTGCCATGTTTCTGTCGATATTATGGAGCTAATTTGGAAAAAAGTTTGGCGTTGTAAGTGACTGCATTTTCCGGTCTTTTTCTTAGCCAAACGTGATGAACAAAACGGAGCTATTACGTCTACACAAATAATATTTTTGGAAAAAATGAACATTTGCTATCTAACTAAGAGTCTCGTCATTAAAAACATCCAATGTTCTTCAAAGGTAAAGGATTTTATTTGAATGCTTTTCTTGTTTTTGTGAAAATGTTGCCTGCTGAATGCTAGGCTTAATGCTATGCTAGGCTATCAATAGTGTTACACAAATGCTTGTGTAGCTTTGGTTGAAAAGCATATTTAGAAAATCTGAGATGTCAGTGTTGTTAACAAAAGGCTAAGCTTGTGGTTGAATATATTTATTTCATTTCATTTGCGATTTTCATGAATAGGAAACATTGTTATGGTAATGAGCTTGAGGCTATGATTACGCTCCCGGATACGGGATTGCTCGTTGCTAGAGGTTAACCTCAACGATGAAGGGGCCGGGATATGCCAGCATAGGAGCAGTGGTGAAACGTGCCTTCAGCGTCTCGAACGCCTTCTCCGATTCCGCCATCCATCAAAGCCCCTTGGGACCGCCTTACAGCAGGGAGTAAGAGGTGTGACCACCGTGCATGAAGCCCCGGAAAAACCTCCGGAAATAGTTGGCGAACCCCAGGAATCGCTGGACTGCTTTCACGGAGTTGGGGATGGGCCATGACCGGAGAGCGCTGACGCATTGCTCCTCCATCTCCACTCCCTCCATGGAGGGACCGCTAGAAAAACAAAACATTTCTCCTGTTTAACATATAGATCATGCTCCAACAGTCTTCTCAGCACAGACCTGACTAACGAGACATGCTGGACGCATCCAGCAGAATAGACCAAAATGTTGTCTATATAGACCACTATGCCCTGTCCCAGCATGTCCCAAAATACTTTGTTGATGAAGGCCTGGAAGATTGAAGGGGCATTAGACAGGCCAACGAGATACTCGTTATGACCCGTGGTCGTGGAAAAAGCAGTCTTCCATGCACGAATGCTAACCAGATTGTAGGTGAAGTACTGCGTCCCATGCATTTGTTCAATGATGGTTGGGATGAGGGGTAAAGGATAGGTGAACTTGACAGTGGCCTTGTTCAGTGCTCGATAATTAATGCAGGGGCACAGTCCCCCATCTATCTTCTTGGCTTCAGGAGGCTGGTGACTTACAGGGGCGGATAAAACTCTGCTGGAGACTCTCCTGTACATAGGTCTCCATGGACTCAGTCTCCGCACAGGAGGGGAAAGACATGTCCTCTCGGGAGGGCTGCATCAGACAACAGGTCAATGGCACAGTCCCAGGGGCGAAAGGGAGGCAGACGTGTAGCCTGGGTCTTTGAGAAAGCCTGGTGCAGATCCTGGTACTCCTCTGGTAAATCCACTTGAGCACAGTCCGGAATTTTCACCATAGTGGTGTTGACAGACACCGTGAGACACCTCCCCTAATACTCCTGCGACCAACCCAGCAGTCTCCTCTCAGACAAGGAAATAACCGGGTTATTCAAACTCAACCAGGGGGAGACCTATAACAACAGGATGCGTGGGGGTGTCTATAATTAAGAAAGTGATCTGTCCTGAATGAGTGTCAAGGGTCAGCAAAGAAACAGGAACAGTACTGTGATGTACGAGCCCTGTTCCTACCTGACGGGTTCAAATGGGTGACTGTAGGGGAACCAAAGGAATCCATAATGCAGTGGCCAGTGCCCTAGCTAAGAGATTCCCGGCAGCTCCGGAATCAATCAGAGCTAACGGGAGTGAAGGGCTAGGGTACTCAGGGAATTTAACGGGAAAACACACTGTTTGATTTGATAGACAAGGAGAGGAGACCTTGCCACCTACCTGGGTTGGTGCAGGGGAATTCCCTGCCTTGGCACCTCCTTGCCTCCTAGTGGATAAAGAGCCAGTCGGGGAGAAATGACCCCTTTCTCCACAATAGAAGCAGAGGCCCAGATTCCTCCTTCTCCTATGCTCTGCCTCGGACAAATGTGCTGAGCCCACCTCCATCGGCTCTGGCCAAGGAGCAGGGCTAGCCATGGTCTCCAACCGCAGGAGGTTGTCCAACCATGCATCGCCATGCTGATGAGCTGGTTGAATGACAGGTTGTCATCACGGCAGGCTAACTCCAGCTGTATCTCCTCCCGCAGTCCGCTATGGAAAATAGTGACCAGAGCCAACTCATTCCATCCGGTGGAGGCCGTGATTGTCCGGAACTCCAGGGTGAACGCAGAGGCGATCCTCGATCCCTGGCACCACACGGCCAGGTCTATGACCTCTTCCCTATAGGCTGTCTCGTCGTTGGCGGGGATCAGGCCAACCACTGTTGTGTCATCTGCAAACTTAATGATGGTGTTGGAGTCGTGCCTGACCGTGCAGTCATGAGTGAACAGGGAGTACAGGAGGGGACTAAGCACTCTCCCCTGAGGGGCCCCTGTGTTGAGGATCAGCGTGGTGGATGTGTTGTTACCTACCCTTACCACCTGGGTGTGGCCCGTCAGGAAGTCCAGGATCCAGATGCAGAGGGAGGTGTTTAGTCCCAGGGTCCATAGCTTATTAATGAGCTTTGAGGGCACTGTGGTGTTGAATGCTGAGCTGCAGTCAATGAATAGCATTCTTACATAGGTGATCCTTTTGTGCAGCTGGGAATGGGCAGTGTGGAGTGCAATAGAGATTGCATCATCTGTGGATCTGTTGGGGTGGGATGCAAATTGAAGTGTGTCTAGAGTTTCTGGGATGATGGTGTTGATGTGAGCCATGACCAGCCTTCCAAAGCACTTCATGGCTACCAAGATAAATGTTTGTTATTGACCAAATACTTATTTTCCACCATAATTTGCAAATAAATTCATAAAAAATCCTACAACGTGATTTTCTCCATTTTTTTCCGCATTTTCTCTGTCATAGTTGAAGTGTACCTATGATGAAAATTACAGGCCTCTCTCATATTTTTAAGGGGGAAAACTTGCACAATTGGTGGCTGACTAAATACTGTTTTGCCCCACTGTATGTTAGAGAAAGACCTGACTGAAGGATTCAGAACATGAATAATCATATTTGTCTTGGTAAATATAATTTTAGAACATAAGGAATTGACATTTCATCACCAAAGTGGGTTTTTATGCTCTTTAGGCAGAGTGGGTGGACACCATACAACATTTAGAGAAAATAAGATGTCCACATAGGCCAGTGTTACTCACTAATTTTTGTAAGGGGTCCACTTTGGGTTGAGACAATCATTCAGAGGATCGAACAGATCTTTAATTTGTTGTACTTTTCTTCCAATATGATCAATTATCAATTGAGAGCAAATTCAGAGCAATAGAGCACATGCAATTCATTTGATGAACATCACATCACGAATACATACATACACACATCAAGTTGACTACATCACTTGTATAAGACCCATATTAAGGGTTACCTCAGTAGTTGGATGAGCGAAAATGTCCCTTCTGTTCCTTGACTGAATTAATTCTAAATGTATAGTCTGTTCTTGCTATCCTTATGAGGCAATCTAGGTATGCATTGGCCAGTCTGTTTATTTGTTTTTTTCACTGTGTTCATTGTTGAAAATGTTGCTTCACATGAATAAGTACAGTCAAAAAACGATGTCACCTTTGCATACACTGCTTCAGAAGCGGATACTCTGTGTCTGACACAAGGCTCCAGAAATCGGTAACACCTGTACTGTTCACCTTGCAATGTCCCTGCAGCTCCACTAGCTCACTTTCTATTCCAGCATGGTCAGGACAGAGGGCTGTGATGACTCCGTTTCATAGATGTCACTGGCACATGAAAGAGGTTCTCAATGAAGTTGAAAAACTACTTGTAATCCATATCCTTGAATCTTGACTCAAACCCCAACGCTTCCAACACACGCAGGAATGCATCATAGCTAAAATGTTGCAGTATGTCTGGGTTGGATGTTGTGACTGCTCTGAGTTTTGGGAAATGAACAAAACTGTCTGTCAGGTATGAACAGTGTGGTTTTATTTTGAGACCACACCAGCATTTTGCCCAGAGTTTTAACTTTCCCTTGGAGCTGGATATTCACCGTGTTCAAGTGGCAGGTGATGTCAGTTAAAAAAGCCAGCTTGAATATCCACTGTGGATCATCCAGCTCTGGCTCCTCTCTCCCCTTGCTTGCCACAAATTCATGGACTTAAGGGAGGAGATACATTTTTCCAAAACTCTGCCACGAGACAGCCATCTCACCTCATTGTGAAATATCAAGTCGCGTATTCTGTCTAGTATTCCTCCAGCAACTTGCGGAATTGCCGGTGATTCAGTGCCCTGACAATAATATACTGTTCATCAGTCTTTGAGTTTAGCCACAAGTGCTTCCTGATGAATGATACAATGAAACATAACAAATTCTGGAATATCCTCTCTCTTTCTTATCAGGCATATGAGTTCCTTCTCCTTCCCTTGCATGTTTGGGGCGCAGTCAATATTATTACCAACAAAGTATGTAACAAAGGCTTTCAGAATATCCTCTCCTGGTGTTTGTCTCTAAAAGGGCAGTCAACATAAATGTTCCTCTCAGAACGACTCGTTTTGAGAGAAGTGGACCCAAACATATAATTGGACACTTACATCAGTGCTTTCGCCAAGCGCTATACTAAAACACGGCGACACGGATATGTCAGTAATCAGTTTGCTTACCGATGTCCTCGCCGATGTCTTCTATGCGTCTTGTTATGTTCAAGTCTGAGAGTTGCTGTCCCTTAATTTGCTTTAAAATAGAGTCATTACCTCTTAAATCAACATACAATATTTCGTCCAAAAAACAATATTTGACAATCGTCACGTCTGTGAAGGCCTATTTGTTTCTCGCGAGTATCCAAGCAATCTCATATGTAGCTTCTGTCAATTTCTCTGCAACAGTGCCAGATCTGTCCATCATTTGTTGTTGTCCTTTGAGTTGTGCTATTTTCTTGTTTCTGAGGTTGCTTTGTGGGGGGACATGTCTTGTTAAAGTGGGCATGGTCTGACTGGAAATGT
Source organism: Oncorhynchus gorbuscha (assembly GCF_021184085.1). Taxonomy (NCBI): domain Eukaryota; kingdom Metazoa; phylum Chordata; class Actinopteri; order Salmoniformes; family Salmonidae; genus Oncorhynchus; species Oncorhynchus gorbuscha. The sequence continues at coordinate 24,871,615 of NC_060187.1, read as the reverse complement.
CACTCTAAATTTGCTTGTTTAAAACATTTGACTGCCTCCTGGTAAATAAGACAAAGTGAATTAGTCCCATCATGCAGTACAAAAAATACTTGTCTGTCCATTTCTCTTGGAACTTTCTGTGTTCTTCTTAAATCAACCGTATCCTTCTCTTAACCACCAGAGCCACATTAGCCACGTTAGCTACATTAGCTACGTTAGCTAGCGGCATTTTCCTGCCGCCATCTTCCTGATTTTCCTGGTTCTCCGGGTGGTTGTTCGTTCATTGCTGTCATGTTCTTCTCCAGCTCTTCCCCCTCATTTTAATTGTCAATAGATTTACATTTCTTTTTTACAATAACTTGATCCATGTCAAACAGACTGCAAAATTTGCTAGTAGAAAACTGTGTAATCGCTGTGGCTGAGCAGTTTTATTACGGCAAACATCCTTTTCTGTCTTTCTGTTCAACAGCTGTGCTATACTGCCATCTATCTGCCGTCCAGGGAACAATAGATATACAGTGCCTTGCGAAAGTATTCGGCCCCTTTACTTTCAGTGCAGCAAACTCTCTCCAGAAGTTCAGTGAGGATCTCTGAATGATCCAATGTTGACCTAAATGACTAATGATGATAAATACAATCCACCTGTGTGTAATCAAGTCTCCGTATAAATGCACCTGCACTGTGATAGTCTCAGAGGTCCGTTAAAAGCGCAGAGAGCATCATGAAGAACAAGGAACACACCAGGCAGGTCCGAGATACTGTTGTGAAGAAGTTTAAAGCCGGATTTGGATACAAAAAGATTTCCCAAGCTTTAAACATCCCAAGGAGCACTGTGCAAGCAATTAATATTGAAATGGAAGGAGTATCAGACCACTGCAAATCTACCAAGACCTGGCCTTCCCACTAAACTTTCAGCTCATACAAGGAGAAGACTGATCAGAGATGCAGCCAAGAGGCCCATGATCACTCTGGATGAACTGCAGAGATCTACAGCTGAGGTGGGAGACTCTGTCCATAGGACAACAATCAGTCGTATATTGCACAAATCTGGCCTTTATGGAAGAGTGGCAAGAAGAAAGCCATTTCTTAAAGATATCCATAAAAAGTGTAATTTAAAGTTTGCCACAAGCCACCTGGGAGACACACCAAACATGTGGAAGAAGGTGCTCTGGTCAGATGAAACCAAAATTGAACTTTTTGGCAACAAAGCAAATCATTATGTTTGGCGTAAAAGCAACACAGCTCATCACCCTGGACACACCATCCCCACTGTCAAACATGGTGGCGGCAGCATCATGGTTTGGGCCTGCTTTTCTTCAGCAGGGACAGGGAAGATGGTTAAAATTGATGGGAAGATGGATGGAGCCAAATACAGGACCATTCTGGAAGAAAACCTGATGGAGTCTGCAAAAGACCTGAGACTGGGACGGAGATCCAAAACATAATGCAAAATCTACAATGGAATGGTTCAAAAATAAACATATCCAGGTGTTAGAATGGCCAAGTCAAATTCCAGACCTGAATCCAATCGAGAATCTGTGGAAAGAACTGAAAACTGCTGTTCACAAATGCTCTCCATCCAACCTCACTGAGCTCGAGCTGTTTTTCAAGGAGGAATGGGAAAAAATTTCAGTCTCTCGATGTGCAAAACTGATAGAGACATACCCCAAGCAACTTACAGCTGTAATCGCAGCAAAAGGTGGCGCTACAAAGTATTAACTTAAGGGGGCTGAATAATTTTGCACGCCCCATTTTTCAGTTTTTGATTTGTTAAAAAAGTTTGAAATATCCAATAAATGTCGTTCCACTTCATGATTGTGTCCCACTTGTTGTTGATTCTTCACAAAAAAATACAGTTTTATATCTTTATGTCTGAAGCCTGAAATGTGGCAAAAGGTCTCAAAGTTCAAGGGGGCCGAATACTTTCGCAAGGCACTGTAGTCAATTAAGTGATTCAGGCCTGCATTAAACACATTGAATTGAAATTGTATCAAGGCTGGGGACCGTTGCTGGAGGCTTCGTGCAATGGATCATCACTGAAGGCTTCGTGCCATGGATCATCATGGAGTGAGGAGACGTATAGGCAGCATGGAGCTGCCACATGGCTTACCAGGCTGGGGAGACATGCAGGAGGCCTGGTTCTGGGAGCAGGCACAGGACTCACCAGGCTGGGGAGACATACAGGAGGCCTGGTTCTGGGAGCAGGCACAGGACTCACCAGGCTGGGGAGACATACAGGAGGCCTGGTTCTGGGAGCAGGCACAGGACTCACCAGGCTGGGGAGACATACAGGAGGCCTGGTTCTGGGAGCAGGCACAGGACTCACCAGGCTGGGGAGACATACTGGATGCTTGGTTCTTGGCGTAGGCACCGGATACACTGGGTTGTGGAGGCGCACTGGAGTTCTCGAGTGTAGAGCCTGCACAACCCGTCCTGGCTGGATGGTTACCTTTGCCCGGCAAATGCGAGGCGTTGGCACAGGATGTACTGAGCTGTGCAGATGCACCGGTGACACAGTGCGCAGAGCCGGTGTAGGATGTCCTGGGCCGTAGGGACGCACTGGTGGCTAGATGCGCTGAGCCGGCACGAGGAGTTGGCTCAGGTCTCCAAACTGACTCAGCCAATGTCCTCATGTGCCCCCAAAAATGTTTTTTTTGGAGTGGCCTCCCTGGGCCCTTTTACTCGCTGCCTCCACCTTCCTCGCTGCTTCGACCTGCTCCCACGGCAGGCAATCCTTTCCCACCAGGATCTCCTCCCACGTCCAGGATCCTTTCCCATTCAGGATGTCCTCCCATGTCCAGTCCTCCAGAAAATGCTGCTCCTCCCGGCCACTCCGCTTGGTCTGTTTGTGGTGGGTAGTTCTATCACGAACGTCGTCAGGGAAATGACCGGACCAAGGTGCAGCGTTGTGAGCGAACATTTCTTTTTATTATGAATGTCGCCAACAAAAAAAAGTATCAACAAAAATGAACGTAAAGCTTACTATACAGGCCACTAACAAAGTCAACTACCAACAAATAAGGTGGCAAAACAGGTTGATAAGTATGATTCCCAATCAGAGACAACGATAGATAGCTGTCCCTGATTGAGAACCATACCCGGCCAAAACATAGAAACAGAAACATAGAAATAAAGAAACTAGAATGCCTAGTCACACCCTGGCCTAACCAAAATAGAGAATAAAAGCCTCTATGGCCAGGGAGTGACAATTTAACTCAAATTATAGAGGAAATTGATAGAGAAAGCGAGACCGAGTTGCTTCAGGAACATTAAACTTTCAGCGAAGCTAGTTTTGACTCCCAGGTGGAAGACATGTTTCTGCACGGCGAGGATGCCCTTCTGGACTGGTAAGTTCTAATGCTAATGTGGTTGTTTGAAATTAACAGTATCAAATATTATTAACTTGTTGAGAATAGGGGGCAGTATTTTCACTTTGGATGAATTGCGTGCCCATAGTGAACTGCATCCTACTCTCATCATCCTCCTTTCCCAACAATATATGGATCTGGTAGCACTTCCTATGCCTTCCACTAGATGTCCTCATTCAGTAGAAAGTGGAATGGAGCATTTGCTGTGAACGTTGACTGAATGGGAGGGGAAATAGTCAGTGTCCCGACAGAATGCCATTTTCCTGTGGCGCATTTCTCTGTGGGTGCTACCGTCGTTGGCTTCAGCTGAAAACGTATGATCCGTTTGGAATGTTATTGGATATATATGATAATAACATCCTGAAGATTGATTGTCTACTTAGTTTGACCAGTTTATTAAATATATCTTTTTGAAGTTTTCGTGCGAGTTGTCCTGGACCAGCGGTAAGTTTTTGGGCACATGAGCTGAAAGTGATAGCAAATGCAGCTAATTGGACACTAGTATTGGACATTATGGAACAAAACAACAATTTATTGTGAAACTAGGACTCCTTGCACTACATTCTGATGAAAGATCATCAAAGGTAAGGGAATATTTATGTTGTAATTTCGTATTTCTGTTGACTCCAACATGGCGGATAAATAATTTTACGTCTGAGCGCTGTCTCAGATTATTGCAATGTTAGGCTTTTTCCGTATCGTTTAAAAAAAATCTGACACAGCAGTTGCATTAAGAACCAGTGTATCTTTAATTATATCTAGAACATGTGTCTTTAGTCAAAGTTATGATGAGTATTTCTGTGATCTGGCATAGCTTTCTATAATTCCTACGGATATTTTGGAGGCAGTTCTGAACATGGCGTCAATGTGAACTGAGATTTGTGGATATAAATATGCATATTATCGAACAAAACATAAATGTATTGTGTAATGTTATATGAGTTTCATCTGATGAAGATTTTCAAAAGGTTAGTGATTCATTTTCTCTCTAATCCTTGCTTTTGTGACTCTATCTTTGGCTGGAAAAAAGGGCTGCGTTTTCGCTTTGATTTGGTGGTGGTCTAACATAAAACATTTAAAAATCGGACATGATGGGTAGATGAACAAGAATATTTTGGAATTCCCTGCGCCACATTTTCAGCTGAATGGGGGGGTGGAGTTCTCGGAGGGAACTTATTTTATTTGCAATACATAAAATTATCACCAGTAATGAAATATGTAATGAAATGTGTAAAGTACACATTGGCTATTGTCATGCCCTGACCTTAGTTATCTTTGTTTTCTTTATTATTTGGTTAGGTCAGGGTGTGACAAGGGTGGTGTGTTAAGTTTTTGTATTGTCTAGGGGTTTTGTATGTGTAGGGGATTCTCTGGTCTAGGGGTTTATATGTCTATGGTTGCCTAGATTGGTTCTCAATCAGAGGCAGCTGTTTATCATTGTCTCTGATTGGGAACCATATTTAGGTAGCCATATTCCTTGGTTTATCTGTGGGTTATTGTCTATGGTTAGTTGCCTGTGTCTGTACTCCTTATATATAGCTTCACGTTCGTTTTGGATACTTTGTTTAAGTGTTCTTCATTTTCATTAACCTCTAATGACTCCCCATCCCGCATGAGGGAGCGTAATCATCGACTGACACTAATTAGCATAACGCAAAGGACATAAATGTTCCTAGAAATATTCCTATTCATGAAAATCATAAGTGAAATATATTGAAACACAGCTTAGCCTTTTGTTAATCACCCTGTCATCTCAGATTTTCAAAATATGCTTTACAGCCAAAGCGAGACAAGCATTTGTGAAAGTTTATCGATAGCCTAGCATAGCATTTTGTCCAGATAGCAGCAGGTAACTTGGTCATGGAAATCAGAAAAGCAATCAAATTAAATAGTTTACCTTTGATGAGCTTTGGATGTTTTCACTCACGAGACTCGCAGTTAGATAGCCAATGTTCCTTTTTTCCAAAAATAGTATTTTTGTAGGCGAAATAGCTCAAATTTGTTCTTCACGTTTGGCTGAGAAATCGACCGAAAATTGAGGTCAGGACAACGCCGAAAAATATTCCAAATTAGCTCCATAATATCGACAGAAACATGGCAAACGTTGTTTATAATCAATCCACAATGTGTTTTTCAAATATCTATTCAATAATATATCTACCGGGACCATTGGTTTTTCAGTAGGACCGATTGGAATAATGGCTACCTCTGTATTTTACACGAGAATCACTCTGGGAGCCATCAGCTGACCAGTTGCGCAATGTAGCCGCTTACGGGTATTCTTCAACATAAATGCGTAAAACTACGTCACAATGCTGTAGACACCTTGGGGAATACGGAGAAAAAGTAATCTGGTTGATAGCCCATTCACTGCTCAATAGGGACGCATTGGAACGCAGCGCTTTCAAAACATGAGGCACTTCCGGATTGGATTTTTCTCAGGCTTTCGCCTGCAATATCAGTTCTGTTATACTCACAGACAATATTTTTACAGTTTTGGAAACTTTATAGAGTGTTTGCTATCCTAAGCTGTCAATTATATGCATATTCTAGCATCTTGTCCTGACAAAATATCCCATTTACTACATGAACGTTATTTTTCCAAAAATGAAAATACTGCCCCCTAGTCACAAAAGGTTCAAGAAGAATGTATTCTAATCAAGCTGCGCTTTGGTCTCCTCTATACGATGAACGTGACAGCTATACTGTGTGTGTGTGTGTGTGTGTACATTTATTTTACATAAACATGAAGTGGAACAGCACTTCACCATAGTGAATATGTTCCCTGTACTCTATATGTATCTGTTTAATTTACATCTTGATAGAGGACTCATATGTGAAAGTATTGTTACTGATTTTTTATCTTTCACAGGGGCAGTGATTCTGATTATGAGGCGCCAATGTCTAGGTGTCCATCTCCCTCTGAAGCTGGTTCATCCAGCCGGACCCCTGCTGTCTCCGGCTCCACACCTACCCGGCCATCTAGAGGTGTGAAGTCAGTAACAAAGAAGCGGAGGTGGGGAAGAGAGAAACCTGCAGACAGAGGGCCAGAGGGTCATTGGCACTCTGTGTTAGAAGATGATATGGAACCAAATCCACCAGGTACACCAATGTTTGATAGGCTCTGCAAAATCAAACCTCTCTACCTCAACATCGTTGAGGCCTGGAAGGCCTGGAAGACCTATTTTCAGCCTCAAACAATACATGCGTAACAAACCAACCAAATGGCGTTTCACCTGTTTGTTTTAGCTGATTCTGTGTGTGCCTACACTTGGAATTGTTTTGTTTATGAGGGAAAAAACAGTTATGCTACTGGTAATGGACTGAGTTATGATTCTGTTATGGAGTTATTGGATTTTAAACTGCTGGGGAATGGCTACAAATTGTTTGTGGACAACTTCTACACAAGCCCTACCCTGTTAACAGACCTGAGGAAGCTGGATGTGTGGGCTTGTGGCACCATTCGGACCGACAGAGCGGGCTGAGCGGGGTACCATGCGATGGATTCGTGAAGATGGCCTGCTCTTTGTAAAGTCGATGGATACCAGAGAGGTTGTCATGTGCACAACTATCCACCTAGTTCTTCGGTGGCTATCACGTTGTCAGCGTGCGAAGGATGGTAGCGGGGCATGGACCACAAAAAATGCCCCCATTCCAGCTGCTGTGAAGGACTACAACAAGGGCATGGGAGGTGTGGTCCTGTCAGATGGACTGATAGGATACTACAATGTTGTCCACAAGACCATGAAATGGTACAATACATTTTCTATCATTTCATTGACATTGCTGTGGTGAATGCCTTCATCCTCCAGAAGGAAATGTCCAAGAGTTGTGGACAGCCCCTCATCTGACAGCTAGCCTTCAGGGACCTGCTCATCCAGGAGCTTGATAGCTACAGCAAGTCCACTGCAGCACCTTCTGTCCCTTCTACTTCTGTCCCTCCTGCTCCAACCAGTGGTGCTCACCTGCCCAGATTCATCTATACAGGCATGAATGTGCCTCGGGCAAAAAGGGCACGGAAGGGAGACGTCGTTGTGCCCTTTGTCACAGGAAATGCCCCATCACATGCACCACCTATTCAGTAAGCCTCTGCTTCACAGCAGAAAGAGATTGCTATGGTCCATGGCACAAGCAGCACAATATTGTGTAGAGGACTGAGGGTCTTCACAATATAGTAAATAGAAAATGTGTAAATAGTTACCCTTGTTATTTGTTTATGTTTAATTATTATTATTATTTAAAAAAATATATATATATATTTTATTGGGGTGTGTTAGAATAGCATTTATGTATTTTCTATATAGCTATTTCCTTTAAAATGTATCACTGTACTAATTCGGCCACTTGGGTACATTTGTGTGGGACACCTGGGTGACTTCATGCTCAATGCCATGTAGCTCGCTCATTTTGGAAGTTATCTGTCTAAAACTTTGCGCAGCTATTGTTGCCATCTTATGTTCTTTATTCAAATCATCCCCAGCATCCTATCTGTATGTTTGGCTGTTCTTGTTCATTTGAAAATGATGCAGCAACAATAGAAAACAGAAAACGTATGTTTATTTCCTTGTCATTTTCTTCTACCAGATCTTTTGTGTTATATTCTCCTACATTCAATTCACATTTCCATGAAATTCAGACCGTTTCCTTTCAAATGATACCAAGAATATGCATATCCTTGCTTCTGGGCATGAGCTACAGGCAGTTAGATTAGGGTATTTCTTTAGGCAGAAATTGAGAAGGGGGGGTACGCCAAAGAAGTTAAAGTGGCTAGAGATTAAGTCTGTATGTTGGCAGAAGCCACTCAATGTTAGTGCTGGCTGTTTAACAGTCTGATAGCCTTGAGATATAAGCTGTTTTTCAGTTTCTCGTCCCAGCTTTGATGCACCTGTACTGACCTCGCCTTCTGGATGAAAGCGGGGTGAACAGGCAGAGGCTCGGGTGGTTGTTGTCCTTAGAGATCATTTTGGCCTTCCTGTGACATCGGGTGGTGTAGGTGTCCTAGAGGGCAGGTAGTTCACCCCTGGTGGTGTGTTGTGCAGAACACACTACTGTCTGGAGAGCCTTATGGTTGTGGGCAGAGCTGTTGTCGTACCAGGTGGTGATATGCATCTGTAAAAGTTTTTGTGTTTTTGGTGTTTAATATATAATCCACAGCAGAATTATTAACTTGACCATGCTTAAAGAGATATTCCATGTCTGATTTGATATTCAAATCAAATCAAAATGTATTTGTCACATGCACCGGATACAACAGGTTGACCTTACAGTGACATGCTTACTTACAAGCCCCCTTTTTTCAAGTTTCAGATGGACAATTTGAAGAATGAGCAAACTACGTGACATTTAGTGTGAAGTCACCCAGGTATATTTGGGAAAATCGTGAAGGAGACATTTACATTCATTTTAAATTTTTCTGCAAGAATATTGTCAAATCTGTATACTTGGACTTTGATTGAGCTTTTCCAGTATTAATAGCCACATTATAAGTTCAACATTTGCAAAACACCCAGTTTTCATAACTTCATAACTCTCCATATTCTTATACTTTTTGCCCAAAAGGAAAAGGCGTGCAGTCTCACAAGGTTAGCAACAATATTTTGCAACAGACATGGGGTTTCCGTAAAGCCCAACTCGTTGGCTATATAGCTAGCTTAGTTTGACCCCCATTGTTGCTTATTTGACAAATTTACAGTAAATCAGGTGAAGACCGCCCGCGTCATCTGCGTGCCATGAAGGCGTCGCTCTCTGACCAAATTTGGTGTCCTATAGGATATACTACACCCCTAATGATATAGTGAAGTCTGGTTACGTTCTAGGATCTCTGAGGAATACATACAAATATCATTTGACTTGTTGAAACAAGGTTTAGGGTTAGATTTTCACAGATTCCTTTCTTTGCAATTTGAGTGGAAATACAAAATTGATCACGCATGCCTTATGGACACTTCTTGTTATCTCTGGGACCCTTTGGATGATAAATCAGAGCAAGATTTCAGAATATAAGTACACATTTCACCTTCAGAGGTGAATTTATCAAACCTATCGTAGTGAAAAAAAGTGTTTTGTTGTTAGGAGCTCTCCTAACACAATATCATGGATTCTTTTCAGTAATAGCAGTAATAGCTACTGTAAATTGGACAATGCAATGAATTTAAGCTTGCAGACAATATAAGACACTTATATATACCGGCATTTTTTTGTTTCTCTAAAATCTGCAATCGTGACATACAGCGCTGCATGATTTACATCTGTCATGCCTATCCCTATTAACCAACAATGCAGTTTTAAGAAAAATACCCAAAAAATGTAATTAAATAAAAGTAACAAATAATTAAAAAGCAGCAGTAAAATAACAATAGCGAGGCTATATAAAGGGGTTACCGGTACAGTGTCAATGTGTGGGGGCACCGGTTATTTGAGGTAATTGAGGTAATATGAACATGTAGGTAGAGTTATTAAAGTGACTGTGCATAGATAACAACAGAGAGTAGCAGCAGTGTAAAAGGGGGGGGGGGGGGGGTGCAAATAGTCTGGGTAGCCATTTGATTGGATGTTCAGGGGTCTTGCTACCGTCTTGTTACCGATCTAACCATCACTGCACTTTTATGAGGCTTTCGAAAGGCTTCCTGGTCTTTGTAGTTTAATCTGTGCTTGAAATGTAATACTTGACTGAGGGACCGTACAGATGTTGTATGTATGGGGGACAGAGGATAGGTTAATCATTAAAAAGATCATGCCAACTTAATTATTTCACTCAGAGTCCATGTAACATATTGGTTCACATAGAACAGATCTACCGCTTCTTAGACTTGCTTCAAGTAGAATTATAAATCTATAACTCACATTTCTATGTAAATTTGGTTGCGTCGTAATGCCACTACAAATTTTCTTGCAAAACAGACATGTTATGTATACAGTCAGTTTTTGTCAACATGAAGAGAAAAAATAGGATGCCACATATCTCAGGATATCGAATGAGTCCATATCCAGCCGTAGGAAATGTCCACGTGTGTTATTCGGAGTAATCACAATATCATATCTAAACGACACATCTGGATTCAGAATATGTCAGGTGCATATCCACAAGACTCCAAATATGCATTAGAAATGGTTTGTATTCTCTAGATATACCCTGATATGGAACCTTTCGCCTTGTGCAGTCTCAATGCAGTCTGTGTGCAATCACTGCATCACTGGCTCTCAAGTAGGGGAGCAGTGTGACAGGTTCCCCTCCCGTCCTCTTCTGTCTCAGCCCTTCTGGTTCACCAGAGAGGGCAATATCTTGCACCAGCCATACCTTGGTCACTCACAACCATGTATGCGTTAAGATGAGTTGAAAGCAGATTTGTACAAATACTGAGCTGGTGGCAAAGGCAATAAGAGCAAGAAAGATGGTGAGAGGGGAAAGGAGAGAGAACATTGAGAGAACAACGGCTTTTAACATACATTCACACCCTGCACCCTCTGCCTCTCCACCCCTCTTCCCCTCATCCCTCATCCCCTGTGCAGAGCTCTGACTCCAGAAGAGATTATGTCTGTCTGTCAGCATCTCTGCTCAGACAGGTTAGCACACATCAATTTTTTTCCCCTTTGAGTGAAAGCGGGCCGGTTTGGGAGGAGCCAATTCCCCCATTTTGACACAGAGAGAATGCCCTTCTAAGGTTTTGAGTGATGTACATGCGGCCAGCAGCAGAGCAGCACACAGTCGACTCCACTTTGGCAGTAAATGCAGACATTGTGTTTCCCCAAAATGCCTCTCATGACACCAAACAATTTACAAAGAACACATTACTTCAAATATACGTTTCGATCATGCAATGTTTTATTGCTATTCTTATCACTTTCACCGAGGAAACATATTTATTCCCAAGAAAGTATTACACATACCAAAAAGTATATAAATATTCAATACAATTCAAATAACCATTATGATCCTCCAGTGAGGCTGCATGACTCATGTATTGTTAATGCTGACACCATGCTATAGGTCTTACAGGGAATGTATCTCCTGCATCTTTCACTAAGTCATTTACGAGCTTCTTTACAACAAGTCTTCTAATGATGATTAGTCATTTCAGAGTTGCCAAAAATGTATAGAGCCCATTAAACTGTTTGTATGCATACTGATTAACAGTCTACAAATGTCTGTTCAGTAATGATATAGTCTTGGTTGAAAAGTTCAGAGCAACGTATTGCCACTGCAAATTCGGTTATTGGCTCTTTTGATGTGTTTACATGTTGTTCACCAACCATCTCTAGAAAGACTAAATTAGATTTGTTATTAAAACTCATTAAAAGTTTATTGGGTTGTTTCACTTGACTCTTTACAGTAGTTCAGAGTAGGAAGATGATGCTCTCTCCACACCTTACTTTCCACTCTCATGTTAAATTAATAGGAGAGAGTGGGGTATGTTGAACTATTTTTTACATTCAGCATCAGGGATACCGGAACATATAGGTATTATTTCTAACAAAGTTATATACATATTTTTTAGGATGTTGTGTATCCCTGGAAATAATCAGAATTAATGTTAACTTCTTTGAGATAGGGGGCACACTTTTAATTTATGGATAAAAAACGTTCCTGTTTTAAACAAGATATTTTGTCACGAAAACATGCTCGACTATGCATGTAATTGACAGCTTTGGAAATAAAAAACTCTGACGTTTCCAAAACTGCAAAGATATTATCTGTGAGTGCCCCAGAACTAATGCTACAGGCAAAACCAAGATGAAGTTTCATACAGGAAATGCCCCAGATTCTGAAGGTGCTGTGTTCCAATGTCTCCTTATATGGCTGTGAATGCGCCAGGAATGAGCCTGCCCTTTCGGTCGTTTCTCCAAGGTGTCTGCAGCATTGTGACGTATTTGTAGGCATATCATTGGAAGATTGACTATAAGACACTACATTTACCAGGTGTCCGCCCGGTGTCCTGTGTCGAAAGTATTGCGTAATCTCTAGGTCCATGCACGTTCCATTTCTTCAGAAGAGAAAGTCAACTGCCACGAAGGATTTATCATTGATAGATATGTGAAAAACACCTTGAGGATTGATTCTAAACATCGTTTGCCATGTTTCTGTCGATATTATGGAGTTAATTTGGAAAAAGTTTGCGTTTTAATGACTTAATTATTATTATTATTTTTATTTTTTTCTTACCCAAACGTGATGAAGAAAACGGAGCGATTTGTCAACACAAATAATATTTTTGTAAAAACTGAACATTTGCTATCTAACTGAGAGTCTCCTCATTGAAAACATCTGAAGTTCTTCAAAGGTAAATTATTTTATTTGAATGCTTTTCTGGTTTTTGTGAAAATGTTACATGCTGAATGCCAGGCATAATCCTATGCTAGGCTATCAATACTGTTACACAAATGCTTGTTTAGCTATCGTTCAAAAGCATATTTTGAAAATCTGAGCTGACAGTGTTGTTAACAAAAGGCTAAGCTTGAGAGCAAATAGATTTATTTAATTTCATTTGCGATTTTCATGAATAGTTAACGTTGCGTTATGCTAATGAGCTTGCGGATAGATTTACACAATCCTGGATACAGGTTTTTTTCGTAGCTAAACGTGACGCAGAAAACGGAGCGATTTGTCCTAAACAAATAATCTTTCAGGAAAAACTGAACATTTACTATCTAACTGAGAGTCTCCTCATTGAAAACATCCGAAGTTCTTCAAAGGTAAATGATTTTATTTGAATGCTTTTCTGGTTTTTGTGAAAATGTTGCCTGCTGTATGCTAACGCTAAATGCTACGCTAAATGCTACGCTAGCTATCAATACTGTTACACAAATGCTTGTTTTGCTATGGTTGAGAAGTATATTTTGAAAATCTGAGATGACAGTGTTGTTAACAAAAGGCTAAGCTTGAGAGCTAGCATATTGATTTCATTTCATTTGCAATTTTCATGAATAGTTAACGTTGCATTATGGTAATGTACTTGAGGCTGTAGTCACGATCCCGGATCCGGGATGGCTCGACGCAAGAAGTTAACACAACAGTTTTGAAAACATAAAAAAGTGGTGTCTTGGCACAACTAAGCATGGGATAGGGTAAGTTGATCCGACAATTCATTTCTGCATTTGACGCTGCATTTTCATACTAAGCCCATTAAACTGGTCTGCGAGATTCGAGATATGTTTAGCAAGCTCACTTCATGTCATCATATAAGACCTTGTGTGCCTCTGCTGCTTTATCATAGCCTCGCTTTCTCACAGGTACATGTTCATTTGATTTTTTGTCAAATGTACTGTACTTCTTTAGTGTCATTCAGTCTATTTTTTTCATCCCTTACTGCTACTCAAATGGACTTCCCTGCTCTACTCACTTCCTTGGCTGCTCTTTCAAGAACCTCAAGGGGGGCTAGACCCCTGCTTGTTTTACGTTTGTATACACAAGGCATGATGATGTCTGCTCTGTAACAATAAAAATGCACTATATTGCATCACTTTATGCATGACAAACTGCAAAAGACTATGCACATTATGCATAAAACAGACAAAATGTAATCAGAATTTGTATGGGTATGTTGAGCCATTGGCTCAATTTGCCCCTGTCCAAATGGCACAATTTACCCCAAAGCAACCATTTTGACTATATTAGCCCACACAGCTGCAAGGATGCATTTTCATGCTAGGTCATCTTGTAGCTTATAGACCCCAACTGATGTACAAAACAGTTTTCAAAATATCTACTTTGGTTTAGATACAAGAATAATGAAACCTCTAAGACAATAAATTCATTTTACATTGTGAAAATCAGTTTTTTGGACCTAACTTTCTTAACACTTTTCCTATGTAGTTTCTTTCTTCACAGACCTCCTCCTAAATTATGACCTCCTTTAACGTCGTTCTTCGTTTGTAGAAAGAGAGTCGGACCGAAATGCAGCGTGGTTGTTACTCATGTTCTTTAATGAATGAAATGACGATACATGAAAATAACGTAATATACAAAATACAAAACAACAAACGGAACGTGAAACCTATTACAGCCTATCTGGGGAACATTACACAGAGACAGGAACAATCACCCACGAAATACACAGTGAAACCCAGGCTACCTAAATACGGTTCCCAATCAGAGACAACGAGAATCACCTGACTCTGATTGAGAACCGCCTCAGGCAGCCAAGCCTACACAACACCCCTACTCAGCCGCAATACCAAATACTACAAACCCCATGTCACACCCTGGCCTGACCAAATATATAACAAAAACACAAAATACAATGACCAAGGCGTGACACCTCCTCCTAAATATTTAGTTACATTATATATTTTCTTACCCCACTCTCCCCTACAGAATTACCTAAACAGCATAAAATAATAGGATTCATTGTCCTGGTTTTATAGTTTTGTACTGATGACTAATTGTAAACAGAAGGGTCCAGTATTATCTATCGCTCTTACAATTCCAACATATGCTCTTATTTACTATTCCTGCCGGAACAGGATCCAGTACCTCCCCGTTTTGGACTGTTTCGTTATTTTCGTTTATTTGGCCGGATCCGGTACATCTCCTGGCATGAAAAATAATATTCTCATTTTGCAATGTAACAATTATAATAAAAGCTATCAAAAAGTTAATATGAGTTGCCTCTTCGTTAATTCTCCTGAATCTCAAAGAACTAGAATGAGATTCGCTTTCTAGGATATCACTCCCTCGTTCTACTCTGATAGACATCTCTCCAGTTTTGCACTTCATCATGTATTTCCTAGAATCATAGCTGCAGCACCCCTGATAAAAAGATATAGAGTTACTGCTGTCTGTTCAGAAATGAATTAAATAATTCAGAATAGCCTATTACACCATGAGAATGCCTCTAATTTTACCAAGAGGATCAATAGCCTAGCTGTAGTTCAGGCCAAAAACAACC
Organism: Oncorhynchus gorbuscha; assembly: GCF_021184085.1. Taxonomy (NCBI): domain Eukaryota; kingdom Metazoa; phylum Chordata; class Actinopteri; order Salmoniformes; family Salmonidae; genus Oncorhynchus; species Oncorhynchus gorbuscha. The sequence goes on along the minus strand of NC_060187.1, from coordinate 24,856,383 downwards.
ATAGCCTACAATTGGGACATGCAGCAAATCTGTTAAATTTTGTTAATCTAACTGCACTGTCCAATTTACAGTATCTATTACAGTGAAATAATACCATCCTATTGTATGAGGGGAGGGCACAGTTATGTACTTGAAAATGTATCAATAAACCAATTAGGCACATTTGGACAGACTTGAAACAACATTTTGAATAGTATTGCAATGGTGCATTGGATCCGTCAAAAGTTTTGCACATACACTGCTGCTACCTAGTGGCCACAATCTAAATGGAACCTAAACTCTTGCATTTCAAAGATGATGGAACAAAAAACAACCACAAAATGCATATTTTGTTCTTTGTATTATCTTTTACCAATAATATTCCTACATTCATTTCACATTTCCACTAACTTCAAAGTGTTTCCTTTCAAATTGTATCAAGAATATGCTTGCTTCAGGTCCTGAGCTAGAAGCAGTTAGATTTGGGTGTCATTTTAAGTGAAAATTGAAAAAAAAGTTCTGATCGTTATGATGTACTTTTTATTCCATACATTTTCCCTGACACCCACATTTTTGAAAGCTTCGCAGGACAGAACTATTGTCAAATTCATGCACTTATCAAGAGAATATCCCTAGTCATCCCTACTGCCTCTTATCTGTTGGACTCAACTACACACAGATGCTTTGTTTGTAAATGATGTCTGAGTGTTAGAGTGATCCCCAGTTATCTGTAAATACATTGTAAACAAGGAAATGGTGTTCAGTTAGGATCACCACTTTATTTTAAGAATGTGAAATGTCAGAATAACAGTAGAGGGAATGATTTATTTCAGCTTTCATTTCTTTCATCACATTCCCTGTGGGTCAGCAGTTTACATACACTCAATTAGTATTTGGTAGCATTGCCTTTAAATTATTTAACTTGGGTCAACCGTTCGGGTAGCCTTCCACAAGTTTCCCACAATAAGTTGGGTGAATTTTGGCCCATTCCTCCTGACAGAGGTGGTGAAACTGAGTCAGGGTTTTTAGGCCTCCTTGCTCGCACATGCTTTTTCAGTTCTGCCCACAAATATCCCATAGAATTCAAATCAAATCAAATTTATTTATATAGCCCTTCGTACATCAGCTGATATCTCAAAGTGCTGTACAGAAACCCAGCCTAAAACACAAAACAGCAAGCAATGCAGGTGTAGAAGCACGGTGGCTAGGAAAAACTCCCTAGAAAGGCCAAAACCTAGGAAGAAACCTAGAGAGGAACCAGGCTATGTGGGGTGGCCAGTCCTCTTCTGGCTGTGCCGGGTGGAGATTATAACAGAACATGGCCAAGATGTTCAAATGTTCATAAGTGACCAGCATTGTCGAATAATAGTAAGGCAGAACAGTTGAAACTGGAGCAGCAGCATGGCCAGGTGGACTGGGGACAGCAAGGAGTCATCATGTCAGGTAGTCCTGGGGCATGGTCCTAGGGCTCAGGTCCTCCGAGAGAGAGAAAGAAAGAAGGAGAGAATTAGAGAACGCACACTTAGATTCACACAGGACACCGAATAGGACAGGAGAAGTACTCCAGATATAACAAACTGACCCTAGCCCCCCGACACAAACTACTGCAGCATAAATACTCGAGGATGAGACAGGAGGGGACAGGAGACACTGTGGCCCCATCCGAGGACACCCCCGGACAGGGCCAAACAGGAAGGATATAACCACACCCACTTTGCCAAAGCACAGCCCCCACACCACTAGAGGGATATCTTCAACCACCAACTTACCATCCTGAGACAAGGCTGAGTATAGCCCACAAAGATATCTGCCACGGCACAGCCCAAGGGGTCGGGGTGGGCGCCAACCCAGACAGGATGACCACAACAGTGAATCAACCCACTCAGGTGACGCACCCCCTGCAGGGACGGCATGAGAGAGCCCCAGTAAGCCAGTGACTCAGCCCCTGTAATAGGGTTAGAGGCAGAGAATCCCAGTGGAAAGAGGGGAACCGGCCAGGCAGAGACAGCAAGGGCGGTTCGTTGCTCCAGAGCCTTTCCGTTCACCTTCCCACTCCTGGGCCAGACTACACTCAATCATATGACCCACTGAAGAGATGAGTCTTCAGTAAAGACTTAAAGGTTGAGACCGAGTTTGCGTCTCTGACATGGGTAGGCAGACCGTTCCATAAAAATGGAGCTCTATAGGAGAAAGCCCTGCCTCCAGCTGTTTGCTTAGAAATTCTAGGGACAATTAGGAGGCCTGCGTCTTGTGACCATAACGTACGTGTAGGTATGTACGGCAGGACCAAATCAGAGAGATAGGTAGGAGCAAGCCCATGTAATGATTTGTAGGTTAGCAGTAAAACCTTAAAATCAGCCCTTGCTTTGACAGGAAGCCAGTGTAGAGAGGCTAGTACTGGAGTAATATGATCACATTTTTTGGTTCCAGTCAGGATTCTAGCAGCCGTATTTAGCACTAACTGAAGTTTATTTAGTGCTTTATCCGGGTAGCCGGAAAGTAGAGCATTGCAGTAGTCTAACCTAGAAGTTACAAAAGCATGGATTCCTTTTTCTGCATCATTTTTTAACAGAAATCTTCTGATTTTTGCAATATGACGTAGATGGAAAAAAGCTGTCCTCTAAATGGTCTTGATATGTTCTTCAAAAGAGAGATCAGGGTCCAGAGTAACGCCGAGGTTCTTCACAGTTTTATTTGAGAAGACTGTACAACCATTAAGATTAATTGTCAGATTCAACAGAAGATTTCTTTGTTTCTTGGGACCTAGAACAAGCATCTCTGTTTTGTCCGAGTTTAATAGTAGAAAGTTTGCAGCCATCCACTTCCTTATGTCTGAAACACATGCTTCTAGCGAGGGCAATTTTGGGGCTTCACCATGTTTCATTGAAATATACAGCTGTGTGTCATCCGCATAGCAGTGAAAGTTAACATTATGTTTTCGAATAACATCCCCAAGAGGTAAAATGTATAGTGAAAACAATAGTGGTCCTAAAACGGAATCTTGAGGAACACTGAAATTTACAGTTGATTTGTCAGAGGACAAACCATTCACAGAGACAAACTGATATCTTTCCGACAGATAAGATCTAAACCAGGCCAGAACATGTCCGTGTAGACCAATTTGGGTTTCCAATCTCTCCAAAAGAATGTGGTGATCGATGGTATCAAAAGCAGCACTAAGGTCTAGGAGCACGAGGACAGATGCAGAGCCTCGGTCCGATGCCATTAAAATGTCATTTACCACCTTCACAAGTGCCGTCTCAGTGCTATGATGGGGTCTAAAACCAGACTGAAGCATTTTGTATACATTGTTTGTCTTCAGGAAAGCAGTGAGTTGCTGCGCAACAGCCTTCTCTAAACTTTTTGAGAGAAATGGAAGATTCAATATAGGCCGATAGTTTTTTATATTTTCTGGGTCAAGGTTTGGCTTTTTCAAGAGAGGCTTTATTACTGCCACTTTTAGTGAGTTTGGTACACATCCAGTGGATAGAGAGTCATTTATTATGTTCAACATAGGAGGGCCAAGCACAGGAAGCAGCTCTTTCAGTAGTTTAGTTGGAATAGGGTCCAGTATGCAGCTTGAAGGTTTAGAGGCCATGATTATTTTCATCATTGTGTCAAGAGATATGGTACTAAAACACTTGAGCGTCTCTCTTGATCCTAGGTCCTGGCAGAGTTGTGCAGACTCAGGACAACTGAGGTTTGGAGGAATACGCAGGTTTAAAGAGGAGTCCGTAATTTGCTTTCTAATAATCATAATCTTTTCCTCAAAGAAGTTCATGAATTTATCACTGCTAAAGTGAAAGTCATCCTCTCTTGGGGAATGCTGCTTTTTAGTTAGCTTTGCGACAGTATCAAAAAGGAATTTCGGATTGTTCTTATTTTCCTCAATTAAGTTAGAAAAATAGGATGATCGAGCAGCAGTAAGGGCTCTTCGGTACTGCACGGTACCGTCTTTCCAAGCTAGTCGGAAGACTTCCAGTTTGGTGTGGCGCCATTTCCGAAGCTTGCTTCAGAGCTCGGGTATTTTCTGTGTACCAGGAAGCTAGTTTCTTATGAGAAATGTTTTTAGTTTTTAGGGGTGCAACTGCATCTAGGATATTGCGCAAGATTACATTGAGATCCTCAGTTAGGTGGTTAGCTGATTTTTGTCCTCTGGCATCCTTGGGTAGGCAGAGGGAGTCTGGAAGGGCATCAAGGAATCTTTGTGTTGTCTGTGAATTTATAGCACGACTTTTGATAGTCCTTGGTTGGGGTCTGAGCAGATTATTTGTTGCAATTGCAAATTGAGAATTGAGGTCCAGAACTTTGATGGCCACTCCAATACCTTGTCTTTGTTGTCCTTAAGTCATTTTGCTACAAATTTGGAAGTGTGCTTAGGGTAATTGACCATTTGGAGGACCCATTTGCGACCAAGCTTTAACTTCCTGACTCTTGTCTTGAGATGTTGCTTCAGTATATCCACAAAATGTTCCTTTCTCATGTCATCTATTTTGTGAAGTGCACCAGTCTCTTCTGCAGCAAAGCACCCCCACAACATGATGCTGCCACCCTGCACTTCACGTTTGGGATGGTGTTTTGGCTTGCAAGCCTCCCCCTTTTTCCTCCAAACATAACAATGGTCATTATGGTCAAACAGCTCCATTTTTGTTTCAAGCCTACCACACAACAGTGGTAGGCTTGATTACCAACAACAATGAGACGGCCTACAGGGAGGAGGTGAGGGCCCTCGGAGTGTGGTGTCAGGAAAATAACCTCACACTCCACGTCAACAAAACTAAGGAGATGATTGTGGACTTCAGGAAACAGCAGAGGGAACACCCCCCTATCCACATCGATGGAACAGTAGTGGAGAGGGTAGCAAGTTTTAAGTTCCTCGGCATACACATCACAGACAAACTGAATTGGTCCACTCACACAGACAGCATCGTGAAGAAGGCGCAGCAGCGCCTCTTCAACCTCAGGAGGCTGAAGAAATTCGGCTTGTCACCAAAAGCACTCACAAACTTCTACAGATGCACAATCGAGAGCATCCTGGCGGGCTGTATCACCGCCTGGTATGGCAACTGCTCCGCCCTCAACCGTAAGTGTCATGTTTTGTCTTAGATTGTCTTGTCATTATGCTTTCCCTTCTGTTCATTTTCCCCCTGCTGGTCTTTTTAGGTTCGTTCCCCTTTTTCTCTCTCCCTTCCTCTCTCTCTTCTCTCTATCGTTCCGTTCCTGCTCCCAGCTGTTCCTATTCCCCTAATCAATCATTTAGTCTTCCCACACCTGTTCCCTATTCTTTTCCCTGATTAGAGTCCCTATTTCTCTCCTTGTTTTCCGTTCCTGCCCTGTCGGATCCTTGTCTATTGTTCACCGTGCTGTGTCTATGTATTGCCCTGTCGTGTCGTGTTTCCCTCAGATGCTGCGTGGTGAGCAGGTGTCTGAGTCTGCTACGTTCAAGTGCCTTCCCGAGGCAACCTGCAGTTCTTGATCAAGTCTCCAGTCTGTTCTCGTCATTACGAGTAGTATTATGCCTTTTGTTTGTAAAGTAACTTTACTGGATTAAAAACTCTGTTTTCGCCAAGTCGCTTTTGGGTCCTCATTCACCTGCATGACAGAAAGGCTCTCCAGAGGGTAGTGAGGTCTGCACAACGCATCACCGGGGGCAAACTACCTGCCCTCCAGGACACCTACACCACCCGATGTTACAGGAAGGCCATAAAGATCATCAAGGACATCAACCACCCGAGCCACTGCCTGTTCACCCCGCTATCATCCAGAAGGCGAGGTCAGTACAGGTGCATCAAAGCTGGGACCGAGAGACTGAAAAACAGCTTCTATCTCAAGGCCATCAGACTGTTAAACAGCCACCACTAACATTGAGTGGCTGATGCCAACACACTGACATTGACACTGACTCAACTCCAGCCACTTTAATAATGGGAATTGATGGGAAATTATGTAAATATATCACTAGCCACTTTAAACAATGCTACCTTATATAATGTTACTTACCCTACATTATTAATCTCATATGCATACGGATATACTGTACTCTATATCATCGACTGCATCCTTATGTAATACATGTATCACTAGCCACTTTAACTATGCCACTTTGTTTACATACTCATCTCATATGTATATACTGTACTCGATACCATCTACTGTATTTTGCCTATGCTGCCCTATACCATCACTCATTCATATATCATTATGTACATATTCTTTATCCCCTTACACTGTGTATAAGACAGTAGTTTTGGAATTGTTAGTTAGATTACTTGTTGGTTATTACTGCATTGTCGGAACTAGAAGCACAAGCATTTCGCTACACTCGCATTAACATCTGCTAACCATGTGTATGTGACAAATAAAATTTGATTTGATGATTTGATTTGATTTATCCAAAAAGTATGATATTTGTCCCCATGTGCAGTTGCAAACCGTATTCTGGCCTTTTTATGGTGGTTTTGGAGCAGTGGCTTCTTCCTTGCTGAGCGGCCTTTCAGGTTACGTCAATATAAGACTTGTTTTACTGTGGATATAGATAATTTTGTACCTGTTTCCTCCAGCATCTTCACAAGGTCCTTTGCTGTTGTTCTGGGATTGATTTGCACTTTTCACACCAAAGTACGTTCATCTTCAGGAGACAATAAGTGTCTCCTTCCTGAGTGGTATGATGGCTACGTGGTCCCATGGTGTTTATACTTGTGTACCATTGTTTTTTCTAGATGAATGTGGTATCTTCAGGCATTGAAATTGCTCCCAAGGATGAACCAGACTTGTGGAGGTCCACCATTTTTCCTGAGGTCTTGGCTGATTTCTTTTGATTTTCCCATGATGTCAAGCAAAGAGGCCAAACACAAAGAAATTCAAAACATAGAATGCCCACCCCACATCACACCCTGACCTCACCAAATAGAGAAATAAAACATCTCTCTAAGGTCAGGGCGTGACAGTGTGTATTGTTGTGAATTGTTAGATACTACTGCACTGTTGAATTTAGGAACACAAGCATTTCGCTACAACCGCAATAACAAATGCTAAAAATGTGTACGTGACCAATACAATTTGATTTCATTTGAAAACTGGATATCATTGTTTTACTATATTGTGCCTACAATATGTGTCTCCGCACACCTAGGCCTAGAGGCTATTGATGGATTCAAGACAAGGTCATTTTTATTTATCTCCTATCCCTGATAGGAACCTCCTCAGTACACAGCATGGTATGATGAGTGATTCATCTGCCGGGCCATACAACAACTGTGGAGGCTGGATTCCTGAAACCAAGAAAATATTAAAATGTAGAAATACCAAATAAAATACAATGACAAAATGTACGAAATGCTGATTGACAAAAGTAGACAGCACCACAAATCCACTTATTAGAAAACCTCCACTCAGATTGTGTCTGATCCTTCTTAGTACCTGTATCCACAACCACACCAGGGAATTATGAATCACTCTCATCCACTTTATAAAAGTCCTGTAGAAGGACACAGACAGATAGCTTGGAGCAGAGCAGGCAAAGAAGAGGAAAGGCTTACTGGCAGTGCTGGTGGTGCCAGATGGGAGCAGGGCGAGCCAGCCAGGAGGAGCCCCAGTACACAGAGACAAGTAGTGCCAACCCAACTGTGTCTAACAGGAGGCTGGGCTATTTAATCAGATCTAACACCCAATCCATGCCTGTGCCAGATGCAATTCAGATCCCCCTTATATAACCCAAATGCCAATTAGCTTTATATAGATTCCCACCACAGCCGCTGTCACAGCTATTAAAGACGCTGGTTTATATGTGTGTGTGTTTTATGTCTAATGGATTGAATCTTGTTAATGGAAACGAAGGGGCGGGGGACTGTGACTTGTCAGTCTCCGGAGACTGAGGGGTAGGTTTATAATCTGTAGATATTAGAACATGTTCAATTCAACGTATTAAGAAACTCATTGCATTATATTTGATGGGTATGGTTGTAGAAACCATCATAATTCTGTTTGTTGGGGTAAAAGGACAACATGCTGATAAACCAGTAGGAATGGCCTGGATGTCCTTTTGAGCAACTAAATAACTCCAATAACTCCAGTGGTGTGGGATGGTAATCTGTTTGATGTGGCGTTATGGGGACGGTCCGGGGGTGGGATGCTGGCCTGATGGCCCACAGATCTCAGGAGAGAGGACACAGTGGCTTGTCAGCAAAGGCATCTCCTGAGTTCTGCAGCGTTTGTGCTGATTCTAACCCAACGCCATTAATCTCCGCCACCACCACTCCTTATCATAACAGAGGACATAGTCACAACGCTGTATGGCAAATTGAAAAATATATACTGTACCAGTCAAACATTTGGACACACCTTCTCATTCAAGGGTATTTCTTAATTTTGACTATTTTATACGTTGTAGAACAATAGTGAATACATCAAAATTATGAAATAACACACATGGGATCATTGCTAGCAGCATACCACCCTGCATCCCACTGCTGGCTTGCTTCTGAAGCTAAGTAGGGTGGGACCTTGTTAGTCCCTGAATGAGAGACCAGATGCTGTTGGAAGTGGTGTTGGAGGGCTGTATGAGATACTATTTCCTCTCGCCTAAAGAAAGAAATAATAATAATCCCATTTCCCTGTGTAGGGTGCTGTCTTTTGGAAGGGGGTCTTAAACAGGTGATCTGACTCTCTGTGGTCATTAAACGACCCCATGGCACTTATTGTAAGAGTAGGGGTGTTAACCCTGATGTCCTGGCAAAATTCCCAAGCTGGCCCTCATACCATCATGGTCACATAATCATCATCAGCTTCCAACTGGCTCATTCATCCCCCACCTCTCCCCTGTAAACTACCCCTCAGCCAGCTGCTGTAAATTACAATGTGTTTCTCAGTCAATTTACCTGGTAAAATAAGGGTTAAAAAACTCCATCACCCTCCTTCTTGGTCAAATATCCCTTACACAGCTTAGAGGAGTGTTAGTTCATTGTCCTGTTGAAAAATGAATGACAATCCCATTAAGTGCAAACTAGATGGGATGGTGTATCGCTGCAGAATGCTGTGGTAGCCTTGCTGGTTAAGTGTGCCTTGAATTCTAAAGAAATCACTGACAGTGTCACCAGCAAACCACCTCATCCTCTATGCTTCATTGTGTAAACCACACATGCAGATATCATACGTTCACATACTCTGCATCTCACAAAGACATGGTGGTTAGAACCAAAAATCTCAAATTTGGACTCAGATTTCCACCGGTTTAATGCTCATTGCTCGTGTTTCTTGGCCCAAGCTAGTCTCTTCTTATTATTGGTGTCCTTCAGTAGTGGTTTCTTCGCAGCAATTTGACCATGAATGCCTGATGCACGCAGTCTCTGAACAGTTGATGTTGAGATGTATCTGTTACTTGAACTCTGAAGCAGTTATTTGGGATGTAATTTCTGAGGCTGGTATCTCTACTGAACATATCCTCTGCAGAAGAGGTAACTCTGTGTCTTCCGTTCCTGTGGCAGTCCTCATGAGAGCAAGATTCTTCATAGCACTTGAAGAAACTTTCAAAGTTCTTGAAATGTTCCGTATTGACTAACCTTCATATCTTAAGGTAATGATGGACTATCGTTTCTCTTTGCTTATTTGAGCTGTTCTTGCCATAATATTGACTTTGTATTTTACCAAATAGCACTATCTTCTGTATACCACCCCGTTCCTTGTAACAACACATATGATTGGCTCATACGCATTAAGAAGGATAGAAATTCCACAAAATAACTTTTAACAACGCACACCTAATTAATGAATTGAAATGCATTCCAGGTGACTACCTCATGAAGCTGGTTGAGAGAATGCCTTGTGTGCAAAGCTGCCATCAAGACAAAGGGTGGCTGTGTAAGGGCTATTTGACCAAGAAGGAGAGTGATGGAGTGCAGTATCAGATGACCTGGCATCCACAATGGCATCATTGGGATGAGTTGAACCACAGAATGAAGGAAAAGCAGCCAACAAGTGCTCAGCATATGTGGGAACTCCTTCAAACTGTTGGAAAGGCATTCCAGGTGAAGTTGGTTTCGAAAATGTCAAGAGTGTGCAAAGCTGTCATCAAGATGTAGATGGCTACAATGAAAAATCTCAAATATAAAATATTTTGTGATTTGTTTAACACTTTTTTGGTTACTACATTATTTCATGTGTGTTATTTCATGATTGGGGTGTCTTCACTATTATTGTACAATGTAGAAAATAGAAAAATGTAATAAAAACCCTAGAATGAGAAGGTGTGTCTAAACTTTTGACTGCTACTGTATATGAATTTCACTGAAATATTTTTGGTGTCTGTCTGTAGGCTGTTCTTGTAAAGCACAGTAAAGCCCCTTTGCCTCAGAAAGGTCATTTGAATTTGCCGTGTTTTGATATCCAGCTCCCTTTGCTCTTTCACACAGAACAATAAAACACATCCGCCTGCTGAAATTGCATTGTGGTCCCTGATCCCTTTTTTGAGAACAGTATCTGCATTCGATCGCTGCACAGCAGTGGGTATGACATTTCCATAAGGAGAAAGATCCTATGGAGTGTGTAAGGCAAAATATTAAGTGTGACATTTACATACAATGATGGATACTGCTGGAACAGGTGGGATAGTCGCCTCTATAATGCACAGTAGTTATCCATACTTCCATAGCGATGCTCCCTGACAACAGTTTTGCCCCACCTGCTGCGATATGGAAATGGGTCATGAAATGTGCTATTTTCTTTACAGCATCAGCAAATTCAGAAGGCAAAGTTGCCCAGGTAATGACATATGTCCAGGCGAGGCAGGCAAAATTGTTGGCTGGGTAAATGAATAGATTTAAATAATGTTGTGAGTTTTCAGCACATTCCGACTGGCAGGACATTCAGAACTAGTAAAGAGGATACTCAATACAGGATGTGCAATAGAAGGGAGTCTGAGCGGAGCAGAGCCAGACAATTTGAAAGTTATTCAATCAAAGACTAAACATTTCATTTTCAGGACGCCATATTGATTCTTGGCCAGGTTTGTGCCACAGTATTTAAACTCAGTGAATTATCACCAACATGCTGATAATCTGTCAGAGAGACCTATTGCCAATCATTTAAATTGCAGTGATTCCCTATTGGGCAAAATTTTACTTAAAATGAAATGCCTGAGCTAGCATCCGTAAGTAGCCATCACATCAACCGTTAACAAAGTATGACTCAAATAAACTTAGACATTACAGAGTGAGATGTAATATACACAAAACCTGCCTTTGAAGTTATTAAACAGCCAATTATGTGATCAATTAAAGATCCTCAGAGGAAATATGAAAACGTAGCTGGCCTCAGACAGAAACTGTTCTCTGAAAATATGAACATTCATAATGATATCCAATAATAGGGCATAGTGGAATTTCAATTTATATTATACTTGTATGATACTATGATAGGCAATAGGCGTTACAATTAATTGACTCGAATCATAAAACAAAAAGCTCTTATGTGGACAAGGCAATAGTCCAATTCCTTTTGGATCAAAGGCTCATGGTGTGATTTCTAACCGATTGCTGAATGGCAATATATTGGGGACTTAAGTTGTTGCAGGACCAACACCAGTGTGAAATCACTCATATTGTTTTTCATCTGAAATTGTTGTCCTGATGCGCAGGTCTGACCCTGATGATACGGATGAATTATCAACCGCTCAACGAAATATCATCAGACATCAAATGTCAGGGTAAAACTAACATTGAAGCAGTGTACTGAGGTCAAGACATTGTTACTGACATAAATGCAGTCGTGCTGTTGCCCATATTCTGGTCTCAGACTCCTTTGTGGAAACGGAGGAGTCGTTGGCCTCAACTACAGTACTTAAACTCTGTCTTTGAAATGACCAGGGAGAGGAGGACTGAGACTGAGCGTTTCCTTTACACAGTCGAGTAGCAATGACTCGGCACTTCTGTTATTTCTGTCCTCGAGTCAGGCTTTGTCCTCGAGTTGTCGGCTGTGTTTGCATTTGGAAAGATCCCACTGTTGGAAATCTGTACAAGAATCTCAAAACAACAAACCCAGCATATTTGTTGACATGCTCAACAGAATCCAAGTCATCTGACGATTGTTTCCTCTCAGCGAACCAAAAACATCAATGACTAACAAACCGTTCATTATGTTAACCTGTTAACCTGTCCTAGTTTTCTCCCATATAGGCTACCATGTACACCTTAAAGAAATGCCTTGAGCTGCAACAAATCATTTTGATTGACATTTTATCATTTTAAAAGGCTTTTGCTATTATGTTAGCACAGCTGAAAACTGTTGATCTGATTAAAGAAGCAATAAAACTGGCCTTCAGTGGTGGGGGATACACTTAGAATGCCAAACC